>NW_022991968.1:75000-99036 GCF_902827175.1 Gymnodraco acuticeps | reverse complement strand
TCTACTAGGGTTATTATTGCTGTATTTATTATGGGATGATTACAAATTAACATTATTCATCAATGACATATTCCAGACAGTAAAAAAAAAGGTATTTTCTCTAGCATTTAGTATGCAGATTAATCCATTAAAAAAATATTTAAGATTGAATTGAGAAAATAAATATTTTACTCAGTGAATATTAGCTTGCTCATCTTCCGGCGCAGACTGAAAACTCATCTCTTTCGACTTCACTTCGAGCGATAGAATTACTAACAAAGAATTGCTAACAAAGCACTTATATACTAATAAAGGACTGGCTTATCTAAAGCCAGTTGAGTAGCACTTGAAATGTTTTAGCTCTCTGAAACCTGATGTACTTATATGATTCTGTTTTCTTCAAGTTTGTATCTTGTTGGTCGAATGCACTTATTATAAGACGCTTTGGATGAAAGCGTCAGCTAAATGCAATGTAATGTAATGATGTCTTTGAAAAGGGGGAACCCCACCAAATTCTGAATTATATCAGGACTGAGACCAACACATTCTGAAAACACAGTGGGTCCAAGGTAGATCTGAAGGTATTAAAGCTGCCTCAGTGTCTTAAAATGGCACCACCTCCTTCATCATCTCCCATCACCAGCACATTCATTACTGTCTTAAGTTAATCAAGAATAAAGACAGATCCTGACAAATGATCTTCTACTTATGTCCCAGAGTGTCGCTCAAACATTAATTATTATCGAGTTGCAGTCAACGTCATATTGATTAAGTAATGAAAAATCTCTTTCTGAACCTTCACTCTTCTGAACTTGTAATTTAAATAATATGTATGTGCATTTAATAGCCTTGCTTCCCTCTGTAACTCATCAGAATGAAGGGCAGGATACAGATAGTTCTCACCTGCATGTGCATGTGTATGTATGGAGGTGGTGGTGTCTCAGGTCTCATATCCTCCTCGTCTGTCACTGTGGGGCTGTGTGACCTGTTGACCTCTCGTCGGCCCAAACGCACCATCCCCGGCATCTGAGTCATCTTCACCTGCTGAGGCTTCTGAGAGCCGTTCCTTTTCAGAGAGAGACCCCTGCTGGAGGACGAAGGAACTGAAGAAGCTGAAAGAGAACAGGAGCAATATGAAGGTAAATTAAAATATAAAGGCTGAAGACTTTCCTCTTTATTACAGCGTACAGTTAGGAATGGTTTTAAACTCCCTTTTGAACATCCTTATGGACCCTTCATTTTATTATTATTATTACCTCTGTAGGAGTCAGAGTTAAAGAGCCTGTTTTGACTTCTTGACGTTGAAGACAAGACGCGGTCCTCTCCTCTCGCTCCATTTTGCTCCACCCGGAGCCTCCTCTTCTTCTTCGGCTGGAGCTCCCCCAGATCATCCTCCAGCCACTCGTCATCAGCGAGATACTCCTCTTCATGAACCAGGGCTAATTTGCTGCTGGAGGAAACAGGAGCGGGAGCCTCTCTGAAAGTTTCTCGGCCCGATATGAGGATCGGGTTGGCTTCCTTGTTTGCGGGGACTTCCTTTTGACGCGGGGCTGCTGGGAAACTGTGTCGAGAGCGGACGCCATGGAGAGGACTTACCGCACGTTCAAATTCGCCGTCGTCTGAGGAGTTTAAGTTATTATGTTGGAAACATATAAAGTATATACATTAACTTAAATAATCAAAAGAAAAAACCGCACTTCAGAGTTTTACTTATGCAGCAGCTGCAGCACTAACAATGATATTGCTTGTTTGAAGTAAATATGTCAGCACTGTTGTTGTCCTTAGTTTGAATCTTTATGGTTTATTGCACTTATTGTAAGTCGCTTTGGAAGCGTCAGATAAATGCTAGGTAATGTAAAGTAACTTCACTATAGCCTATACAAATCACATTCGGTGACAGGGTTTCTGCAGGGGCAAATTCAATAATTTTTCAGACCTAACTCACATGGTATGACATTTAATACCCGTTTCACTGTATGAAGGGATGATGGAAACCAAAAGGTATTGTACTGTATGGTCAAGAAGGATTTCTTATTACTTCACATTATGTTCAGTACATTATTGCTGTATACAGGGCCGGCCCTAGACATTTTGGTGCCCTAGGCGAGATTATAATTTGGTGGAAAATTAGGCAGAATAACAATTAAAACTATGGGCTGCTCGATTATGGCAAAAATCATAATCTCGATTATTTGGGTCAATAATTGATATCAGGATTATTAAAAACGATTATCCATTTACTTTGAAAACATCCATTTATTGAAATTGTTAACAGTATGTTTTTAACAGTTGATTACCCTGAACTTTAAGTATAATTCAACTGAAAAACCAATAAATTAAAATAAAAAATTAAAATAAATAAATAATCATTTTATTTCGATTATGTTGTTTTCATAATCGTTGCAAGCCAAAATCGTAATTGCGATTAAAATACGATTAATTGAGCAGCCTTACTTAAAACACATTTGATAAATGTTGTTTTCCCCACCTGTTCCATCAGATACTGGACCTGCTTCAGGTTACCGTCTATACACGCTCTGTGCAGAGACGTCGAGCCCTTTTCGTTGCTCTTGTTCCACTAAAATAAATATGAAGCAAAGCAGAAAGTAAAACACTGAAGACATGAAATAAAAAGATTAGATTAATGCTTTTGTAGAGTGACAAATGATACACAACTCACCCTTCCTGCCTCTCTCCTTCCTGACACCATCTTGTCATATCCCTCCAAATCATCATCTAGAACGTAATATCAACATAAAATAACTTGGATTAAAATCCATTTGTCTAGAAATGTCAGGGACCCAGGAAGCTAGTGTTACCTGATTCTGAGAGATTGGCATCGCTGTCCTCCAGTTGTCCATCTCTCCTCTTCATCCTCCTCACCATCACTCCCATCTGCCCAGCTAGCGGGGAACGTTCTCACAACTTTGGCTAATATTACCTACAGGTTCTAATAATGTTTTAAAGAAACGTTTTAATCTGATGTTGAAAGAACCTTTTTAGGATGTTTATTATTTCAAATAATGTTCCTATAAGGTTTAAGGTTAACTAAGACATAACGTTTTAACTACAACATTCAGAGGATGTTTTGAGGATGTTATTGAGGCCTGCGATGACAGAAAGTGTTTTTATAAAACGTTCCTTTAATGTGGTATGTTAACAAAGGTGGAACGTTTTGCCTGCAACATTCTAAGGATGTGTTTTGGACGTTGTTGGGGTAACACATTAAAGATGTTCTTTATAAAACGTTCCCTCAATGTTACATGATAACAAATGAAGAACATACTCCAAGAAACATTCTGAAAATGTTATTCTTATATTATAAAACGTTCCTGTGATGGCAAATATTAACCCGGTCATGGTCATCGTCAGATTTATTTCTAGAGCGCTTTAAAAAACAAACTTGTTGCATTTGTTTGAAAAGGATGTTTTAAAAAATCTGATGTCACCATAGAAAAAACAAACAAGCACGTAATTCATGATAAGCTGTAAGCAGATTGTAATGGCAATTTTTACACCACCAACACCCATAAAATGGCTCCTTCACAGATATTGCATGTTTGCGGTGGCATGTGGGAGTTCCCAGCTAGACACTTTTGATTCTGAAAAAATTCTGAAAATGTTACCATTCATTGTTCTAGGAATGTTTTCAGCGGGACGTTTTATTTTGGTTCCCAGAATGTTCTTCTGAAAGGTAGGATAACGTTCTCTAAAAATATTCTTGAAATGTTTGGTGATAACTTTCTTAAGATGTTTTTGATAACATTGTTAGAACATTATGCCTACTGTTCTTAAAACGTTTTCAGCGGGACGTTTTATTTTGGTTCCCAGAAGTTGTTCTGAAAGGTAGGATAACTTTCTCTAAAAACATTCTTAAAATGCTTGGTAATAACCTTTTTTAAATGTTTTTTTATAACATTGTTAGAACATTATGCACTACTATTCTTAAAACGTTTTTAGCTGCAAGTTAGCTTTTTTTATGTTGCCAGAATGCTATTATTTTAGACTATGAAACATTCCTAGAACAGTGAATTGTTAACATTCTCAGAATGTTTTTAGAACCAAACATTTCTAGCTGGGATATAACTTCCAAACTACAGGACAGTCCTAAGGTAGAATGTAATTCACAACAAAGAGATTTGAGGGAGTATTTTCAGAGGAATTTGTCACAATCAAAGACTTCAGAAATGCTCAGTGGTCTTTTCAAAATATCGCCCTCATATTCCCCAGATTTCAAATGTCTGACTCATTGCATTTCCTGAATCTGTCACAAGTTAGACACATATATTGTTTGTTTGGCTCATCTTAACTCTCCTGTCATTTCAGATCCCGCCTTCCTCCAGGCTCTTGCAATCAGCTCACTTCCCTCACCTGGTCTCCCCAGACCTTCCCCTCACCTGTTACTCATTCCCTCATTACTCCACAGTATTTATACCACCTCACTATCAGTTGTCCTTTGCCAGATTGTCTTGTCTTTTCTGCCTAGCTCTCCAGTGTTTGTTATTCTCTAGCCTAGATTCTTGTCCTGCCCGGTTTTGACCCCTGCCTGCCTGTATTCGGATCTCGAGTTCCTGCCTGCCCCTGTTTGGATTTGGTTGCCTGTCTGACGGATCACCTGGTTCTGAGCCCTGTTCTGCCTTCCCCTTTTCTGATTTGTTTGCCTTACTGCTGGATTTCCTGGTTTTTACCCTGCCTGTCCCTGACCTGAATAAACTGAACATTGCTAAACACTGGTTGTATCTCTGTGTGCTATTGGGTTCTGATCTGTACCTGTGATTGTGACAGAATTACTCAATGGTGATGGTAATATGCATTTTTATATATTTAAAATCAGAACCCTTATTTAAAATCTGTGTTCCACTAGAAAACAAACTTGTTATTTGCGAATGTTTACCTTTTTTAATTGTTTCCATGCTTTGGGATCCATTTGACAGATCTTTTAAGGCTTGTCTTTAATTACATTATTTCTCTTTTTGGTGATTCTGAGAGGTTTTACATCACAGTGTAAATGTGGCTTTATTGAATGTCCTGTAAATACTGTACATACAAAATAATAAATATTCTTTATCACAACAAACCAAAAGTGGATTCTGATAATTGTGTGGTGTCTTACATGTATGACTTCTTTCTGTACCCAAGAGTTGTTACATTGAATTAAGGTTGTTCTGCACTAAAACGTGGCTTTATTGAATGTCCTGTAAATACTGTACATACAAAATAAAAAAATATTCTTTATCACAACAAACCTGATAATGTTGTGGTGTCTTACACGTATGACTTATTTCTGTACCCAAGAGTTGTTACATTGAATTCCCTATAAAAACATAAGCCTAATATTTAAAAAATGTCCGTTATGCTTCAAATATCTCTCTTGTCCATGAATAAGAATCGGTAAAAGGCTAATTTGCTCAAGTGGGCCCAAAAAAATTATGCAACATGCAAATATGTATTTTATGAGGTGATCTTTGTCAGTGAAAACAACAGGATTGTGACTCAGTTATTCACAGAGTGCAAGAACCAAATTCATAGAAGCAGTAGACTAGATTATTAAAAATCGTTTAATTCTAACTAATAACTTTCATGCCAACATTGACGAATAGTCAACCGTGTTAGTCATAGTAATATGTTTTATATTTGTCTATATTTGTATTGGTTAAGTTCAATTGTGAGTCCACATTTCAAAAAAATGTTCACAATTTTATAACAATTCTAATTCCCTCCGCTGCTAAATACTGTGATAAGGCTAAAAGTGATTAAAAAAAAAAGAAGTAGATAATTAGAGATTGTTTGGCCACTATATTTAGTTGTAGCTCATTGTAAGAGTGTCACAGTGGGCTATGCAGTGAAAACAGAGTATTTGGCTTAGTTTTTTTACTTCATTAAGTAAAATATGTTACTAACACACCTTAACTGTAAACTGATGTTTCATTTGATCATGATTTACCGGACCATCTGACCAGACCATCTGCACAGTCCACCATGAGGGACTGCTTCAGACGTCAGACCTCAGAGGCTTCAGCAGCTCCATTTAGCATCTGCCTGCATGTTTAAATTGTCTCTGGAAGCCTAAGTATAGAAGTGGAGACACTCACAGACACTTAATGACTGCCCATTTTCCTGTAGTGTGTCTGTGTGATGACACACAACCAGCGTCACTGCAGGATACCGACGAGACTCTAGCTCCACCTGTTGGTTTGTTAGAGTAGCAGCAACATCCACCAACTGGGTTGAACTGACTGAGCTGTATTCACACTGTGTCTCAAATGAGTGGCACACTTTTACCTTGGTCCACCATTCATATTAAGCTCTCTTACAAAAAACTAATCAGAAAAGGCTCAACTTAAAGCTGTACTATGTTAATGTTTTGAGCAATGGTTTAAATGAATATGTTTGAGTGTAAGAACATTATGATTGTTTGTTAAAAATTGATTATTATCACACAACGCAGTTTCGCTCGGCTCTACAGAGCTTTATGGCATCACTTTGTTTTGTTCTTTTGCTACCGTTTTGGTTCACTTTCTCAAAGCCTACAATACCTGCTCATCACCAAACACCAGAAAGACACAGTTAACAACTAGCTGGTACAGATGGTGGAGTGTTTAGTATAGCCATTATTACCCAGAGATGGGGACTCGAGTCTGTGACTCGGACTCGAGTCGCACTTAAGTCTCACACACAGAGACTTCAGACTTGACTTGGACTCCTGCTCAAAAGACTTCGGACTCGACTTGGACTCGTGTTTTGGGACTCGTGAACAATCATTGTGTTTTCTATTTTTGGCGTATTAATATGGGCTCAGAACAGTCTCATAATACACACATGCACACAGAAGGATTCAAACTTGTATTTCCGGATCCATACTTGTGTTTTTCAAAGCACACACAAATGTATTCCGTTTCATATACATGTAAATAAAATCCAAATACAGAAAAAAGTTTTACATATGTATTTTTGATCCTCACATATTAGTTTCCCGTTTAAATCCCCTGAACCTGCAAACACAAACAGCTTTCTGTGCACGGATCGCTTTGCATTCGTGTGTGGGTTTTATGAGACTCCCCTGACGGTCAGCCGATTCGTACTTGTAATTTTTTCTATCTATAGCCAATCAGATGTCTCCTTCATTCTAAGCCAATCACATGAGCGCGCCCCCACGAGGGTAAGATTACTTCATATACGCATTTTGCGCAGGCCGGTCAGCTCGCTAAACAGAGGGCGGAGCATCAGGTGATCATGCAGAGCAGTGTGTCTCCGTCAGACTCAGCAGCTGATCTGATCTCTCTCTTGCGTCCGGTTATACTTCACTCGCGTGTCCATATCGATCAGATCCAGCTCTCCTGATCGGCCTTTATAGAGAGCACCGATCAAACTATTAAGAGTGAATATCGGCCGATAATGACCGGTGGGGCTCCCCCCCGTTAACAGGCTTCGTAGTGCACTGATCGATTAGGCTAAGCTAACCTGTAGCTGCTCCCTCCACACTCACAACAACTTCATACAGACATAAATAAAGCAGCTGTATTCGCCATACAGGAAACACACATTTAAAACGGTTTTGCCTGCCGTTTTTGTGTACACAAGCATTCATCAATGGTTTGGAAAGTGGCGCTGTACCTTAATAATATAAAGGCTTGTATTTGCGTTCATTTCCTGTTCGGAAAGTGGCGCTGTACTGAGAGTGGAGGGTGTCCTGAGATTAGCGCCTGCAGGCAGGCTCCATGGAGCTGTCAGCTCCGGACTGCGCAAAATGCGTACATGAAGGTCTATGTCATGAACGCAAGAAATATACCCTCGTGGGGGCGCGCTCATGTGATTAGCTTAGAATTTAGGAGACATCTGATTGGCTATAAAAATTACAAGTACGAATCGGCTGACCGTCAGGGGAGTCTCAAAAAACCCACACACGAATGCACAGCGATCCGTGCACAGAAAGCGGGTTGTGTTTGCAGGTGCAGAGGTTTTAAACGGAAAACAAATATGTGAGGATCAAAAATACATATGTAAAACTTTTGTCTGTATTTGGATTTTATTTACATGTATATGAAACGGAATACATTTGTGTGTGCATTGAAAAACACAAGTGTGGATCCGGAAATACAAGTTTGAATCCTTCTGTGTGCATGTGTGTATTATGAGACTGTTCTGAGCCCATATATTAAAGGTGGGGTAGGTAAGTTTGAGAAACCGGCTCGAGATCGCTAGAATTAGAAAATACACAACCGGAGAAAATCTGCCACTTCCTCACAGAGCCCCTCCTCCAACACACACGAACGCGCACATGACCAATGAGGGCACGAGATATGTTTGTGCCCCGATGGAAGGCTGACAGGCAGGTCGGCCATCCAGTTACTTTAGCCGGGCCGGCGATCGGGATGTTAAGAGCATTCCATGGAATATAACAAAAAGTGTATCTCGAGCCGGTTTCTCAAACTTACCAACCCCACCTTTAACATTAACATTAACATCATGGTAACACCATGGCGACAGGCCGCACACCTGCAGCTGTACCGCTTGTAATTAGGTTCAACTATAAAAACTTCGAACAAAACGCCGGCGGGCACCAACAAAAGGAGCGCACACTGCAAATTCTGCAATATTAAAATCAAGGATGCTGGTGCAACAACGTCAAATTTCATCAGGCACTTGAAAACTCACCCGGAGAGGTCAGTCACATTAACGCATATGGACGGTTAGCAAACATGTTTAGCTCAGCATCAGCTATGTAATGTTAACTTAGCTTGCTACTAGCTTTGTAACTGAATATTTGAAAAGATGAGTGAATGTTTGCTTGTCACACTTGTTTGCGTTGAGTGGCGTTGACATCCAACTCTTGACATGACGTAAAAATGGTCGGTAACGTTAATCATTACGTTCCGCTGCCACCATCTACTGGCTAACGTTAAACGTAGAAAAATACATAGTTACATACATAAATACATCTGTCGGTTTATAGGCAGGTTACAGGTTTATTGTTGACCACGTAACGTTAATGTTACAGGTTTATCAGGTTACCATTACACTGGGTTTGAGTGAGAGGATAGAGGAATATGTATGTATAGTAGACTTAAAATATGTCATTAGAGACCCAGTGTAATTAAACAATACGGTTGCAGAGGTCACATTTTAACATTTTTGTCCACTGGCCAAATGGCTAGCCTAGTGAATGTTGAAATGTTACCAGCCACTCAATAGATTGCCATTGTTATTTTTGGCTGGTGCGTGCAACATACAGTACCAGCCACTTGCATGATTTACCAGCATTTGGCTGGTAAATGGTGTTAATGGTAGATATCTCTTTTGGAACAGGTCATGTTTTAATATCACCAGTTCAGTATATTTCAGATAATATTGCAGCAATAGTTTTTTAGTTGCAAATGGCACAGAACAAATGTTTACTTTTAAGTACTTTTAACACAGTTTCCCTGCGGGGGATTAATAAAGTATTTGTGATACTGATTTCTGATTCTGAAGTGTTTTGCTTATAAGTTGTTTGCATTTAGCTAAAGTGTGATGTTTTTCCTCATTGCATTGCAATAGCCTGTTTTAAAGTGATCATATAACAAACAACTAATCAGTACTGATACTGTATGCGAATAGATATAGGAGTGATAATAATACAGTAAATGCTTTGAATGTCTTAGATATAGCTGTGCAGTATTCTTAACAGACTGGATAGCAGCAGACAATAGAAGGCTTATTACAACCAGAAGAGACATGAGACTTTTATTTGTTAGAGACTTGAGACTTGACTTGGACTCGTGACCAAAGACTTGAGACTTGATCAAGTCTCACCCCACAAAGACTTGAGACTTTACTTGGACTCGTGACCAAAGACTTGAGACTTGACTTGGACTTGCAAAAAAAGACTTGTGAACATCTCTGCCATTACCCTTCAGGAGTAGGAGAGACCAAAGCAAGAGTCCAACTAATGTTGCCCTGTAGATGCTAAAACTCAATTTATAATAAAACACATCAAAAATCAATAAATGCCAAATTAAGTAACATGAGGAAGGAACTTTGGGGGTTTATACGTTTTTAAGGTACATGCAGTGCTTGAATTGGAATGAAAAAGGTGCCAGTACTCTAAAATCAGCAACTTTTTCAAGTCAATTTTATATATACAGCCCCAAACAAGAATTTGGCTACTATAATGCTGGTGGGTTTGTCTCTTTACTACTGTATATTTTAGAAAGGTTCACTGTACTTAACATTTTTTATGATAGGCAGCGGATATGGCTAAAGCTCAGTAAGGTCAATATTAACTGAAAATATAGCAATCAAAGTCTAGATCTTCTGCTGAAGACACATGAAGCAGAGACCTTTCAGGTGAGAGCCCCTCTGGTGGTGTTCAACATTAATGACAAGGAAACAAAACTCTGGTCAGAAGCATTTTTTATAAAAAGCTTTAACAATATTAAGTATTTCTGTACATTTTGAATGCAATCTAACTTTCCAACTCAGAAAACGAAAAACGAAAAAGTGCCAAAAGTCTTCTCACATGGCTGAGCTGCTTTGCAATATACTTCACCACTGAAGAATACAAATATGTATAAAGTAAACTATGATGCAATCTAACTTTCCAACTCAGAAAAATGATAAAGAGCATGAACAAAGAACATGTAAAAACAAATGCAAAATTTGCACAATCTAAAATGAGAAACTGTAACTGCAAGTAACAAAGTCTGAGCCATGGTAAAGAGTTACATTGAACACCAAGCTGATCAGATAACTCCCTGGTTGGTCTGAAGTCCTTCTATCTCCAGGATCTGTACAAATCGGCACATTATGCCAAAAGTCTTCTCACTGGGTGAGCTGCTTTGCAATATACTTCACATTGTTAGAAAAGGCTCCAGAAGGCCTTGGGGACATCAGTATCAGGGGCTGGAGCTGGACAGGCTCTTTCATCAGCACTTCTCCTTCCCTTTGCCAGCCAGGACCTCACATACTGTTCCAGATTGAACTGTCCTAGTGATGGTCCATTACATTTAATGAAAACCAGGCTGGACAGTCGGCTGACCAGAGAGCATTCCTTTTGCAGTAAGGATATCGTTCATGCAGCTGAATGCCCGCTCACACTCACTAGTGGAGACAGCGATGGTTCGGACTGCTTTCAGTAGAGGCTCCATGGCAGCAGGTGTACGGGATGCCCTGGTTTCCTTGTATTCGCGAAAGCCCTGAACAGTCTCTCTTCTGTCCACTTTCAGCACTTCGCACAAACGTAGCACCTCTACGTCCCCATACTGTACGTCTAACTCCTCTTCAGGCCAACTTCCAGGATGGATAACTTTCATGTCCTGGATTAGCTGATTGTCCCGGGCCTCCCGGCCATGTAATGGGATTTCTCTTGTGCTGACATGAGAGGAGGTTGTGGAAGTCATTCTGTGTCTCAGATTCTCTACCATACTGCGGAAAAACTGACCTGCATGAATCTGTACAAGCCTGCCATTCTCACGCAGGGCAACACCCTTGAAGGACTTCTCAGCTAGAGCTGTATGAACTGTAGTCGCTGTGGGCCAGGCATGGTGACCATGGATTCAAAAACTCGTATTTCTCGAGTTAAGAGCCTATCTGCTGTAGGCAGTGTCATCTCTCTTTTTTGGAGTTGCCGAGAGAGGTCGCTGAGCTCTGTGAGCGCATCGTACATCAGTCCCAGATTGCTGACAAACGTTGCAGATGTGAGCACATCATCCAGGCCCTTGTACTTTGCTCTGTCTCTGGAATCCCTGCTCGTGTCGTTTGCAGCATTTGTGAAGTGATCATGAAGCACTCGGTAGTTTTCCCAGACTGCTCTGACGCTCCTTTCACTTGAAGCCACCCAGCGGATGGACAAAACACGCCCTATCACCAGGAGACGCTGTCCGACTGCTTGCGCACACTGCGCTAACTGCCTCTGATTTTTGGGGGAGGCATGGAACAAGGAATAGAGTTTGCGCAAAAAAAAAAAAAAAAGTTTTCATTTTGTATAATCTTTTGTATAATCATTTTGCGTAAAGATGGCACTCAAGGGCACACTAGTGGTGGTGTTCCTGGCGGGATTTGAACTCACAGCCTTCCGATCTTCAGCCCACCTCACTATCCATTAGATCAATCACTACCCTCTCAAATGGAAATATGTGTTTACATAAATGGTGACCACACCGTTTGAGACCCACTGAGTGTAAGAGAATATTTTCATCTGATCTGTTTATAGAGTCTTTTATGGTTCCTTAGAGTCTGTGATACTGCAAACATCTGCTTGTAGTCACTCAAAGACTCCACTGTAGGTGGAGGTCACAGGTCAAACGCTTCCCCGATATCCGTGGGGGGGGGGGTTTGAGATCTAGCAGCATCTCTTTGAGACAAGCAGATCATTGTCTTGCATCGGCTAATTGATTATACGCGGGCTTTCTGGAAGCCGCCTCTCCTCGTGTTGGTTAGATGTTTGTGTCTTTTGGTTCAGAGATCGCTGGTGGAGCACTGGGCATGTGTGAAACTAAGTGATCTCCCCGGCCGTATGTAATTAATGTACTGTGATCAATAAACTCTTCAGTGCTTTTGGCTAACAACGGTTCCAGACTCCTTCATTCTACCTCAACATTGCAACAACAGAAGTTTACCTTCACATTTTGGCGTCTACGAATAGGATGCCGAGATTTCTTCAGAAGGCTGGTAAGTGCTTTTTTCAAATCTTTGAACAACTGCCTTACCAGACTCTGTGATTGACGGTATCAAAATTATCTGTGAAACTGCGCGAGTGCAATTTTTTTGGTCTCTCCACTATGTACATCTGAAGGCTTAATCATAACCTGAGGAATCGGTGTCAAAAGGAGATTTCTATCTTGGCCGTTTCTTCCTGTGATTGCTGCTGGGGCAAGTGCCAACAAAAGCAAGCACAGCTCATGTATAAACAATAAGAATATTTGGGGCTAATAAATAACCTCGGAACATCGACTTTTAACGATTTCCGCTGTGTGTGGTTTCTAGAATTAAATTACTGGACAATCACACACTGCAAATATTCGAGAGAGACCTTAAGGAAAGCATCAGCAAGGTGGAACCTCTGTTTAAAAAAAAAAAGCAATGTGAGGATTTGTAATTGAAACAAATTGCCGAATTCTGGAGATTTCAACGGTTTAAATCAGACCTATCCGTTTTCGGGTGTCTGCTCAGGCTGCACGAGGGAGGGCGAATTCCCTTCCCCCTGTGGTGAGCGCACAAGAGTAATGTTAAAACACAGACTTATATTTTCTGTTAATCACACACCATAAGCTCAAGAACTAAATTGAGCTATTAAATGGGAAGGGTCGTGGCAGAATATTACGTTCACACTGGTTTAATAAACTAACGGATTATTGAATTGGCTGTTGTTTAAAAAAAAAAAAAAAAGCACTGAATTAATTAAAACAATCGCTGCTCTCGGTCGGTTGAGCAATTTTACCACTACATTTGCATAGTGGTTTTGATTGAGAATAGGTAGTTATTGCTCATCAATAGATTGAATATGGCTGAGAAGAGCCCATATTAAACAGATATTTCAGTGCTCCCGTTGACGTTTTCCGTAATTCTCGGACTAAATTAAACTGGATGATTTTTTGGCCAGGGCACTGATTTTGTTGCAGAGTACATGTTTATTTGTCTAATTGCAGTGTTTGTTTTATTATACTAACCGTTAAACATGGGTAATACTGCCTCCACAAACGATTCAGTTGGTAAGAGGAAAGCCATTTCACGCACAAGACACTTAAAAAAAACCGATTGCAGAAAACCACTACACGCATTTGTTTCTCCAAACATGCCGTCTGGAATTGTCGGAAGAACTTTGGATTGGTCTAAAGTTATGCCGTTTACATCGTTACTTTGCGAACACTCACAACAGATTAATCAGAAAGGATTGATTCGATTTGATTGGCCTCTGACAGGTAGTTTTGATATGGCCGTGTTTGTGGCAAGCATTTAAACTGGTGGAAGATAATTCAAATTGTTCATGGGATCAAGGATACATGACAGAATGTGTGAAAGCCTGGATGACTTTGGCAGAAAAGCGGGGTTATGAAGAAAGGAAAAATGGCAAAATCTGTTGGCAGCGAGCGAGGCTCCAATGAGCTCAAGGCGCTTATTGATAAAGTTTCTCAATGTGCAAAAAGTTTTCATTTGCTTAGCCTAGAGGCTGCTTTTGATGTGAGATCAGAAAACATGTCCAGATTCAGGGAAAGACACGGTGAGAATGTTCCAGACATTGCAAAATCCATAATTTATGATTGGATTAAAAGACAAGGTAAAACTCCAACCCCATCTCAGCTCATTTGTATTTGACAGACGCAGGGCTGTTGGACGGAGAGCAGGCTGTATCTCTCTGTACGAAAATATTCCCGCGACAGAACTCTCAAATCCCGTTGCGAGAAACTCCGATGATCTGTTAATAACAGCTGCAGCTATCATGAATGAAAATAAGTTGAGATATCAGATAGGACAACATGGAGAATTAGAATCGGCACACGCCGAGCAGAGGGCAGCAGCGGGGGAGGGGAATGTTTCACATGGCAGTCCGCGATTGACCCCCACTCCTCGCACTCAGCCACTCATTTTACGAGATTACCCAGGTTCACCGTACGGCAGCAGTTTTCCAAGTAATGTCCAGCGTAAAATGTACACGACAAAGCAAACATCTCAGGATAATAATTCTGAAGAAGTGTGACCGCCCCGAAATTCTGATAGGAGATGTTCCAGTTTGCAACCCTGGACACCTGCTGGGTCATTGATGTCACTAACCACGCTCCCAGTCCCACTAAAAGTCCAGATGAGTATCTGTCATGGTTGACTAATATTTGTTCAGTTTATAACTGTTTGGTTCATGATGTTAAACAGCTGATAATCTTAACATACAAGGCAGATTGGCCCACGTGCAGAGACGAGTTTAAATTTCCTGAGTGTACAGCCGCAGGGGACTGGCCCATGACACAGACGCGAGACATGTGGATACAAAACGTCGCCGCATTGGCTATCAAAGCATGCGCTAAAACTCACACAGATTTCTCACAAGTGACGGCATGTGTACAAGACCCAGCGGAAAATGTCCCAGAATTTATCCAGCGTTTCATGACAGTGTGGGATAATAATGCGGGAATTAAAAGAGACGGTAATGATTTGTTTGCCATACAGACCTTGTTACATAATTTAATCCCAGAAACGGCTCAGGCCTACATGATGTCGACTCCCGAATGGCAAATTAAATCTTGGAAAGCGACTATCGCCACAATGCGTGCGTTGCATAGGAGCCAAATATTTCTTACTCCCAGAATTTCACAACTGCTTCAACAATTGCCTCAAAACACCCAGGCTTATCAACGCAGGGACAAAACCACACACAGCAGTATCAAAATCAGGGGAGATCACAGGATTATCATAATAAGAGCAGACAGCAGCAGAACAAAAATCCCAAAAAGTTGATGCCATGTCATGTTTGCGGAGAAACCGATCACTGGGAAGTCACCTGGTGCCCGGCTGGACTTTTTCTCATAGGGATATAGTGCCGTCGGTCACAATAGTGGGGCCAATGGATGGTCCGCTGGTTTTGTTGTCCCGCTGCCAACATATTTTAGTACGACAGCAGCTTATTAGTGTAATGCATGTATTGGACCCTAGGTGGTGGCAACTCATAGGTTTCTACTTATACTTATGGGGGGGGGTGGGTAGGGTTAGGGTTAGGGGTCCAACACCTCAATATAGGGTCCCACCGGGGTGTCCGAAAACCCAATATTGGGCCCACCTCCCACATATTTGTACCATGTATTTATGGGGGGGGGGTGGGGGTGTCCAACACCTCAATATAGGGTCCCACCGGGGTGTCCGAAAACTCAATATAGGGTCCCACCGGGGTGTCCGAAAACTCAATATAGGGCCCACCTCCCACATATTTGTACCATGTACTTATACTTAATGGCGGGGAGGTGGTGGGTGTCCAACACCTCAATATAGGGTCCCACCGGGGTGTCCGAAAACTCAATATAGGGTCCCACCGGGGTGTCTGAAAACTCAATATAGGGCCCACCTCCCACATATTTGTACCATGTACTTATACTTAATGGCGGGGGGTGTCCAACACCTCAATATAGGGTCCCACCGGGGTGTCCGAAAACTCAATATAGGGTCCCACCGGTGTGTCCGAAACTCATATAGGGCCCACCTCCCACATATTTGTACCATGTACTTATACTTAATGGCGGGGGGGTGGGGGTGTCCAACACCTCAATATAGGGTCCCACCGGGGTGTCTGAAAACTCAATATGGGCCCACCTCCCACATATTTGTACCATGTACTTATACTTAAGGGCGGGGGGGTGGTGGGTGTCCAACACCTCAATATAGGGCCACCGGGGTCTGAAAAACTCAATATAGGGTCCCACCGGGGTGTCCGAAAACTCAATATGGGGTCCCACCGGGGGTGTCTGGGAATCTGAAGTATGGAAACTTAAACCCACTTAAACCCACCCAGAATTTTTTTTCAATAAAATCTCAACTCTCTCACATAATCTGATTTATGCGAATAGTCTGAGAAGCTAGTGCTGGAGAAGAATGAGCTAATTAAAAAAATTCCAAAAATGTACTTTGCGCTCCGAGACTTTGAGTGTGTGTGTTGTTGCACTTGTGTGGAACCCACTTGCAAACATTTGGGGACCCTGCGACCTTCGACAAGGTCAAAACCGAGGTCAGAGGTCACATTTTCATGCCGTACGGGGCCCTTTACGGCACAAATGAAGGTCAGACGGCTTCGAGCTTGATGTCATTTGAACCGTCTCGGAGAGCAGATGCAGATTTAGGCCTCTGGTGCAACAAAATGTGAAAGGTTATGGCTTAAAATGTAAAAAACCTTCCGTTAAGGCCTTTTGAGATGCTGTAGTGCTGCATGAGAGTTTAAAGTACTTTGAAAAGGGCTAAAGAGATAATTTGTTCACAGGGGGCCTCTAAATAGGGCTCAGATCAGGAATCTGAAATATGGGAAAGCTAACCCACCAGAACTTTTTTTTCAATAAAATGTCAAACTTTCACACATAATGCTGTTTGGAGCTAAGAATCTGACACCCTTGTGGTGGGGGAGGGGCAGAAAATGAAAAATTGAAAAAATGTAGTTGGCGCTCCGAAACTTTGAGAGTGTGTTGCTTAACGTCAGTGGAACCCGCTTGCAAAATGGGGACCCTGCGACCTTGGACAAGGTCAAAACCGAGGTCAGAGGTCACGTTTCATGCTGTACTGTGCCCTTTACGGCACAAAGGAAGGTCCGACCGCTTTGAGCTTGCTCTCATTAGAACCGGCTCGAAAAGTACATGCAGATTGATGCCTCTGCTGCTCCTAAGGTCAAAGGTTACGGCTTGAAATGTAACAAAACTCCAAAGGTCAAAGGTCACATTTTCATGCCGTACGGGGCCCTTTACGGCACAAATGAAGGTCAGACGGCTTTCGAGCTTGATGTCATTTTAACCGTCTCGGAGAGCAGATGCAGATTTAGGCCTCTAGTGTAACAAAATGTCAAAGGTTATGGCTTAAAATGTAACAAAACCTTCCGTTAAGGCCTTTTGAGAAGCTGTAGTGCTGCATGAGTGTTTAAAGTACTTTGAAAAGGGCTAAAGAGATAATTTTTCACAGGGGGCCTCTAAATAGGGCTCAGATCAGGAATCTGAAATATGGGAAACCTAACCCACACAGAACTTTTTTTTGATAAAATGACAAACTTTCTCACACAATGCAGCTTAGCATCTGACAGGCTTGTGGTGGGGGAGGGGCAGAAAATGAAAAAAATTGAAAAAATGTAGTTGGCGTTCTGAAACTTTCAGAGTGTGTTGCTTAACGTCTGTGGAACCCCCTTGCAAAATATGGGGACCCTGCGACCTTCGACAAGGTCAAAACGGAGGTCAGAGGTCACATTCGCAATGCCGACAGTACCCTTGACGGCACAAAGGAAGGTCCGACCGCTTTGAGCTTGCTCTCATTAGAACCGGCTCGAAAAGTACATGCAGATTGATGCCTCTGCTGCTCCTAATGTCAAAGTTACGGCTTAAAATGTAACAAAGCTCCAAAGGTCAAAGGTCACCTGTGCATGCTATACCCTACTGTTTTGCCACTTAGGAAGGTCCGACTGCTTTGAGCTTGATGTCATTTTAACCGTCTCGGAGAGCAGATGCAGATTCATGCCTCTGGTGCAACAAAATGTGAAAGGTTATGGCTTAAAATGTAACAAAACCTTCCGTTAAGGCCTTTTGAGATGCTGTAGTGCTGCATGAGTGTTTAAAGTACTTTGAAAAGGGCTAAAGAGATATTTTTTGACAGGGGGACTCTAAATAGGGCCTAGATCAGGAATCTGAAATATGGGAAACCTAACCCACACAGAACTTTTTTTTGATAAAATGACAAACTTTCTCACACAATGCAGCTTAGCATCTGACACCCTTGTGGGGGGGAGGGGCAGAAAATGAAAAAAATTGAAAAAATGTAGGGCTTCTGAAACTTTCAGAGTGTGTTGCTTAACGTCTGTGGAACCCCTTGCAAAATATGGGGACCCTGCGACCTTCGACAAGGTCAAAACGGAGGTCAGAGGTCACATTCGCAATGCCGACAGTACCCTTGACGGCACAAAGGAAGGTCCGACCGCTTTGAGCTTGCTCTCATTAGAACCGGCTCGAAAAGTACATGCAGATTGATGCCTCTGCTGCTCCTAATGTCAAAGTTACGGCTTAAAATGTAACAAAGCTCCAAAGGTCAAAGGTCACCTGTGCATGCTATACCCTACTGTTTTGCCACTTAGGAAGGTCCGACTGCTTTGAGCTTGATGTCATTTTAACCGTCTCGGAGAGCAGATGCAGATTTAGCCTCTGGTGCAACAAAATGTGAAAGGTTATGGCTTAAAATGTAACAAAACCTTCCGTTAAGGCCTTTTGAGATGCTGTAGTGCTGCATGAGTGTTTAAAGTACTTTGAAAAGGGCTAAAGAGATACTTTTTTGACAGGGGGACTCTAAATAGGGCCTAGATCAGGAATCTGAAATATGGGAAACCTAACCCACACAGAACTTTTTTTTGATAAAATGACAAACTTTCTCACACAATGCAGCTTAGCATCTGACAGGCGGGGGGAGGGGCAGAAAATGAAAAAAATTGAAAAATGTAGTTGGCGTTCTGAAACTTTCAGAGTGTGTTGCTTAACGTCTGTGGAACCCCCTTGCAAAATATGGGGACCCTGCGACCTTCAACAAGGTCAAAACGGAGGTCAGAGGTCACATTCGCAATGCCGACAGTACCCTTGACGGCACAAAGGAAGGTCCGACCGCTTTGAGCTTGCTCTCATTAGAACCGGCTCGAAAAGTACATGCAGATTGATGCCTCTGGCTCCTAATGTCAAAGTTACGGCTTAAAATGTAACAAAGCTCCAAAGGTCAAAGGTCACCTGTGCATGCTATACCCTACTGTTTTTGCCACTTAGGAAGGTCCGACTGCTTTGAGCTTGATGTCATTTTAACCGTCTCGGAGAGCAGATGCAGATTCATGCCTCGGTGCAACAAAATGTGAAAGGTTATGGCTTAAAATGTAACAAAACCTTCCGTTAAGGCCTTTTGAGATGCTGTAGTGCTGCATGAGTGTTTAAAGTACTTTGAAAAGGGCTAAAGAGATACTTTTTTGACAGGGGGACTCTAAATAGGGCCTAGATCAGGAATCTGAAATATGGGAAACCTAACCCCACACAGAACTTTTTTTTGATAAAATGACAAACTTTCTCACACAATGCAGTTAGCATCTGACACCCTTGTGGTGGAGGAGGGGAGGAAAATGAAAAAAATTGAAAAAATGTAGTTGGCTTCTGAAACTTTCAGAGTGTGTTGCTTAACGTCTGTGGAACCCCTTGCAAAATATGGGGACCCTGCGACCTTCAACAAGGTCAAAACTGTGGTCAGAGGTCACATTTTCATGCTTCACGGTGCCCTTTACGGCACAAAGGAAGGTCCGACCGCTTTGAGCTTGCTCTCATTAGAACCGGCTGAAAAGTACATGCAGATTGATGCCTCTGCTGCTCCTAATGTCAAACGTTACGGCTTAAAATGTAACAAAGCTCCAAAGGTCAAAGGTCACCTGTGCATGCTATACCCTACTGTTTTTGCCACTTAGGAAGGTCCGACTGCTTTGAGCTTGATGTCATTTTAACCGTCTCGGAGAGCAGATGCAGATTCATGCCTCTGGTGCAACAAAATGTGAAAGGTTATGGCTTAAAATGTAACAAAACCTTCCGTTAAGGCCTTTTGAGAAGCTGAGTGTTTGAAGTACTTTGAAAAGGGCTAAAGAGATAATTTTTTCACAGGGGGCCTCTAAATAGGGCATAGATCAATAATCTGAAATATGGGAACCTTCACCCACCCAGAACTTTTTTTCAATAAAATGTCAAACTTTCACATAATGCTGTTTGGAGCTAAGAATCTGACACCCTTGTGGTGGGGGAGGGGCAGAAAATGAAAAAAATTGAAAAAATGTAGTTGGCGTTCTGAAACTTTTAGAGTGTGTTGCTTAACGTCTGTGGAACCCCCTTGCAAAATATGGGGACCCTGCAACCTTCGACAAGGTCAAAACGAGGTCAGAGGTCACATTCGCAATGCCGACAGTACCCTTGACGGCACAAAGGAAGGTCCGACCGCTTTGAGCTTGCTCTCATTAGAACCGGCTCGAAAAGTACATGCAGATTGATGCCTCTGCTGCTCCTAATGTCAAAGGTTACGGCTTGAAATGTAACAAAGCTCCAAAGGTCAAAGGTCACCTGTGCATGCTATACCCTACTGTTTTGCCACTTAGGAAGGTCCGACCGCTTTGAGCTTGATGTCATTTTAACCGTCTCGGAGAGCAGATGCAGATTAGGCCTCTGGTGCAACAAA
The DNA here is from genome assembly GCF_902827175.1 of Gymnodraco acuticeps. Lineage (NCBI taxonomy): Eukaryota > Metazoa > Chordata > Actinopteri > Perciformes > Bathydraconidae > Gymnodraco > Gymnodraco acuticeps. The sequence goes on along the minus strand of NW_022991968.1, from coordinate 78,174 downwards.
ATGTGAAAGGTTATGGCTTAAAATGTAACAAAACCTTCCGTTAAGGCCTTTTGAGAAGCTGAGTGTTTGAAGTACTTTGAAAAGGGCTAAAGAGATAATTTTTCACAGGGGGCCTCTAAATAGGGCATATATCAATAATCTGAAATATGGGAACCTTCACCCACCCAGAACTTTTTTTCAATAAAATGTCAAACTTTCTCACATAATGCTGTCTGGAGCTAAGAATCTGACAGGCTTGTGGTGGCAGAGGGGAAGAAAATGAAAAAAATTCAAAAAATGTGCTTGGCACTCTGAGCCTTTGAGAGTATGTTGTTGCACTTGTGTGGAACCCGCTTGCAAAATGTGACCGTGTACAGTACTAAGAGCCATTTCATTTTATTCCCCTCCCCCACCACGAGCCTGTCAGATTCTAAGCAGTGCAGTTGCACTGATATAAGGGTTGCTCATTGATCGCGAGTTCGAATCCATGCTGTGGCATGCATGCAACATTTTTTACATTTAGTCAAGAGAGATTATATGTGGAAAGTTGTCTTCTCAGACATATTTGAAGTTGATTATGTATAGTTATAGTTGTTTTTCACACGCTGGGAGTACTTTCATTCGCTACGTCTTGGTCTGTAGATGTGATTTGATGTGTCGTTTGTACATTTTGATGGCGGAAAAGATAATGTTCCGTTGATAACATACTGAGAAATATATCTATATATATTTACGTTTTTCTCAGTAATCTCTTAGCGGCCCTGTGTCGCACTGGGATAAGCGTTGGACTTTGCTGCGGGAGACCCGGGTACGATACCCCCTAAGCTGTTTTAATGAAAATGCGAAATTATTTAAAATTAGTTAGGGAGAAAGGATCTTTACTTTTAGGTTAATTATTATAGGTTTATTTATTTGGAATTATTAAATATAAAACAATTGTGTTGAATTAAGAGAGGGAAAATGGGTTACATTATAATTTATGTCAGGGTGAACAGTGAATGTGTGAAATACTAGTATTATGCTAACCACTAGCAGCAAAGCTAGCATCACAGCTACTGCTCCGTTTGGGGATACTTTGCACACGTTTTTCACACGCTAGAAGTCTGGGAGTACTTCCGTTCACTTCGTCTTGATCTGTAGATGTCTATCGATGCATCGTTTGTCCATTTTGATGGTGTAAAAGACTACTGTCTGCGCGAAATCGGAAACCGGAAATCGGTTTTGAAAGGACTCGGAAAAAAAAACGGCTGCCTCACTTCATTGAGGAATATCTCCCCGCTCCATGTGCACTCTGGCCCCGGTACATGTGTTGCCTGTAAATGCTAACCGCTAGCATCACAGCTACTGCTCCGTTTGGGGATACTTTGCACACGTTTTTCACACGCTAGAAGTCTGGGAGTACTTGCATTCGCTTCGTCTGGGTCTGTAGATGTTGTAGATGTGATTTGATGTGTCGTTTGTACATTTTGATGGCGAAAAAGACAGGAAAATGTACCGTTGATAAACATACTGAGAAATATGACAATATAATAGACTTTTTTCTCAGCAAACTGTAAGTGGCCCTGTGTCGCAGTGAGATAAGCGTTGGTCAATGACGCGGGAGACCGGGTTCGAATCCCACCCTTGGCACTAAATCTGGACTTCCTTTAATTCGTTTGTAAATGTGACCCAAGTCAATATGGGTGCATATTTAATAGTTTTAAAATCTATTGTTATTATTATTTTGGAATTATTAATAATATTGAGAGTGGGCTTCCATGTTGATCTGTGGACATCCCTACATGACAGTTTTGGGGTCTTATATTTATATCATCTGTGACTCCTCCTCTAAAATGGTGGCTAACCACGTGTTGTTAAAGTCAAACCAAAAGTGTAATAGACCTGGGTTCGAAACTCTTGTCAGACTCTCCATATTATATAGCAGAACAAATACATTTAACAAAAACATTTAAGAAACATTATAAGAATAATCATTGGGAACATTTAAGAACATTATGAACATTAATTTCATCATATTAATCATATCACACACAATGGTGTGATGTGAAAAGCCATTGCTACGTTTTCAAACTTGTAAACACGCTAGGAGTCTGAAAGTGGTTTCATTAGCTTCGTATTGATTTGTAGATGTGATGTGATTGTTGTTTGTTTGTCAATTTAATCGGCAAAACGATAGAGAAATGTCTTTTACTTTATAGTAGAGTCTATATATAATACTTTGTTCCATAAGCTTTAGCGCCACTTGTGGGGCAATGGAATGAGAGTCGGTCCCCGCTGCGGGAGATCCGGGCCCGACCCCGCCCCTGGCATCAGATCCCGACCCCCCCAATTCCTGTATATGTTACCCAAGTCAATAGGGTGCATATTTAATAGTTATAAAATGTATTATTATTTTGTAATTATTAATAATATTGAGAGTGGGCTCCATATGATCTGTGCACACCCCTACATGGCAGGGAGATATGCTGGGTTAGGGTTATCTTGATAATCTCATAATATGTGACCAAATCAATATGGGTGCATATTTAATAGTTATAGAAACTATTATTATTTTATTTTATTACACAATGACTGTTGCATGTCAGGGTGAGATGCTGGAGCTGCTGCGTCCGTGTTTTGGGGGTCTTGGAGCGGCCCAAAAGAGGGCTTTTCGCGCTCTGTCTCCTTGCAGTGTGATATAGTCTGTTTGCTACATGGTACAAATATGTGGGAGGTGGGCCCAATATTGAGTTTTCGGACACCCCGGTGGGACCCTATATTGAGTTTTCGGACACCCCGGTGGGACCCTATATTGAGTTTTCGGACACCCAAAGTATAAGTACATGGTACAAATATGTGGAAGGTGGGCCCAATATTGAGTTTTCGGACACCCGGTGGGACCCTATATTGAGTTTTCGGACAACCCAAAGTATAAGTACATGGTACAAATATGTGGAAGGTGGGCCCAATATTGAGTTTTCGGACACCCCGGTGGACCCTATATTGAGTTTCGGACACCCACCACCCCCCCGCCCTTAAGTATAAGTACATGGTACAAATATGTGGAAGGTGGGCCCAATATTGAGTTTTCGGACACCCCGGTGGGACCCTATATTGAGTTTTCGGACACCCACCACCCCCCCGCCCTTAAGTATAAGTACATGGTACAAATATGTGGAAGGTGGGCCCAATATTGAGGTTTCGGACACCCCGGTG
>NW_022991968.1:0-70000 GCF_902827175.1 Gymnodraco acuticeps | reverse complement strand
AATGGGACACCTTTCGCACGATGATGCAAATGAGTTATTTATTGAAAATAAACCGGAGAGATTTGACATGGGGTCTTTCTAGTTCGCTGAGTGCAACTTTCTTATTTTCACCTATCCTTCTTTGTCCCCCCTGGTTCTATACATTATACTGGTGACACTTCCCGGTACCGAAATGCTCAGGCATACAAAAATGATGGCGATCGGTTGTCCTATCTGTAATAGTCCCTACCGTGCCCTGAGCAAGCACCTGCTGAGGAACCATAATGTGCGTAATTTAGTGGAAAGAAGAATTCTGCTGTTGTTGGCGAAAGGACGTATAAACATTAGGCTCCATCCCTGCATTATTGCAGGATGCGAGTACAACGGGACAAGGCTGGACCGCCACTTGTACAGAAACCATGTTGAGCTGTCCCGGCAGGAATTACATGTGGTTTTAACTAAACTAAAAATGAAAGTGGCCACAAAGAAGCTTCGTGAACTCAGTTTGACAAACCCCAGAGTAGCAATGATTACCTCTTGGGATGTTGACACTGTGGGTGATGATGTCCTGGCACAACCTCCACCCTTGTCCCCAGTGATTACATGTGACAACCCGGACTGTAAGGAATGGAGGATGGATGCAAACATAATGAAGGCTCAGAGGGACATATATGCTGCTGAGGTGAAATCCCTGCGCTGCATGCTGCAGCAGAGGATTCAACGTAACCGAAAGAGGATGAACCAGAGGGCCGAGGACCAAGAGCGGGTGTTTCTAAGGAAACGATCCCGAACAGAGTCAACACCAAAGAGGCTGTCCAAGTCCAAAGGTCCCTCCTGCAGGAAGTCCCCCATTGCCTCTCACACACCTGTATCCAGCTCCTCAGAACCTGCATCCATAGATACCGAGGCCTCGTCATCCTCCCCTCCCATACATTCCCCCTGGTTCAGCGGCAGGGGCCGGGGGAATCGAATGCGGGACATTACATTCCCACGCATCATGGAGAAGTATCTGCAAGGCTACCGGGACCATTATGAGGGCATCGATCCAACAGTGAGGCTCCAAGAAAACGCAGTCTCCAAAATAAGCAGAGTCAAATCATTCCTAAGCTTCATGGCACACGGTTTCAATCGCCTGTCTGACTGGCTCTTTTTGAGGGATCTGAAGAGGATACGTGGGTGGTCCCGGAGCCTGATAAAGTCAAGCCTACAGGTCACGACATCTGACTTCTATATCAAAAATATATCACACTTTCTCAAGTACATGAATGAAACACCATGCAAGGGGAGCAGGCTCAACCAGAATGACATGATTTTAATCACACGGGAAGTTTCTGCCATCCTGAAGTCCATGAGAAAGAAGGTGTTTATCCACCAGATGCAGGTGAAGCGGGACAAGATGGAAGGTCTGCCAAGCCATAAAGACATCATGGCATGTTTGACTGCGGCCAAAACTCGCATCCCTCAGCTCCTGGACGTGATGACCAGCAACCCGACTCACGCAACCCGGAGCCTGCTCTATGGGTACATGACCCTCAATTGGAGCTGCATTTATGGGCACCGTCCGGGGGTCTACTCCAACATGACCAACACGGAGGTCCTAAAGGCGGAGATAACTGGCACTGCCTTTGGCCACCTCATCCACGTGAGTGAGCTATTAAAACATGTGTTTATTCTGGCAGTGATACACATGTTGTGGATGATTGATACTTGTATTGACGCTCTCTAACTCTGTCATAACAGGTAAGCAACCACAAGACGGCCAACACGTTCGGGGAAGCGCAGATGTATCTCACCATAGAAGAATTTGGATGGAAATCAAGGGGACGCTGACCGGCACCAACAACCGCTACTTCCTCTGCATAGCGGGGAAGAACCCATCGAGGAACCTTGCCACCTTCCTGAGGTTAGCATGGGCTGATGTTGGACTAAAAGGTCCCATTAACTTCACCGACCTCCGCACAGTCCACGCCGATAATGCGAAGAGGTTTCAGGACAAAAGCAACCGCCAAAGAGTGAGTGATTTCATGTGTCACAACACTGCAACTGCAGACAAATTTTATGCCAAGAATCCTTCTTTGAAGGAGGCTGCGGACATACGAATGCTCTTCACAGAGTCACTGCAAGCAGCGGCCGCAGCAGCATCAGGGGTGAGTGAAGACAATTTGGGGGACATTGACATCCACAGTGACAGCTCTGGAGATGAGCATAGCCCTACTCCCTACCAAGACTCCACCGATACCGAGACGTCAGATGAATTATACAAAGACTTCAACGCCTGGAGAGCGGTGAAGAGGGAACAGTCAATGGCCGAACACAGTCCCTCAGACACGGATGAAGATAGGGTGCCAGCCTCTGCACCAACTTCACCCGATACGGACAATGTTGCCAGTGATCAACTTGTAAATAGGCAATGTTTTGTTGTACTCAGTCCGCTTGTGCTGGATGAGTTAACAATGTTATAATGTTATAAAGTGTCAATGTATATATTTCTGTAAATAAAGTTTGTTAAAATTACTTAATTTGTCCTCTTTTTTATAACCCAATATGGGTGATTCCCCATTAAGGTCCCCAGGGGCACGAGGTTCTGGTGGTGTGCATGAAGGGGTTTAGTCCACGTGAGGAGTGCTCAAATGTGGGAGGATGTGTAAGGCAGCGGAGGGTAAAATAAGTTAAAGTGTGAACCTCCAGCAGGGCAGGTGGTGCTGCTGTGAATAAGTCCGTCTATGGAGTCCGATGGGCGGACTGTAAAGCACCGCAAAATAGACCCCCTTATAGATTACCAGGGCCATGAGAACATCCTCCACAGGAGGGTGGGTGGTGCTGCTGTGAATAAGTCCGACTATGGTGTCCGATGGGCGGACTGTAAAGCACCGCAAAATAGACCCCCTTATAGATCACCAGGGCCATGAGAACATCCTCCACAGGAGGGTGGGTGGTGCTGCTGTGAATAAGTCCGACTATGGTGTCCGATGGGCGGACTGTAAAGCACCGCAAAATAGACCCCCTTATAGATTACCAGGGCCATGAGAACATCCTCCACAGGAGGGTGGGTGGTGCTGCTGTGAATAAGTCCGACTATGGTGTCCGATGGGCGGACTGTAAAGCACCGCAAAATAGACCCCCTTATAGGTTACCAGGGCCATGAGAACATCCTCCATAGGAGGGTGGGTGCTGCTGTGATTAAGTCCGACTATGGTGTCCGATGGGCGGACTGTAAAGCACCGCAAAATAGACCCCCTTATAGGTTACCAGGGCCATGAGAACATCCTCCATAGGAGGGTGGGTGCTGCTGCTGTGAATAAGTCCGACTATGGTGTCCGATGGGCGGACTGTAAAGCACCGCAAAATAGACCCCCTTATAGGTTACCAGGGGCACGAGTTTCTTGAGGGTTTAATCATCTGGGTTTAGTCCGTGGGGGAGTGCTTAAGTTCGGGGGCCCGGGGTCCCAAGGTGCGCGAGGTTATGGAAGTACGCATGTCAGGTAGATATGCTGGAGGTCTGTAGTCCGTGTTTTGGGTCTCTGTGAGCGGCCAAAGTGAGGTGGTTTTCCCGGTGTATGTCATGGAAGTCTGAAATAGCCTGTTTGCCCATGTCAAATCTTATTATGAGGCACTATTTTGGGATACATTTTATCCATTTTAACCCCTTTCTCTGGTTCTTCCAAAAGTGAACTTTAACTTATTTAGCCTCTGGAGGAATGCAAGGGGAGTTGCCAGGGGAGTCTACCTGCATTATGATGCACTATTTTGGGATACATTTTATCCATTTTAACCCCTTTCTCTGGTTCTTCCAAAAGTTCACTTATACTTATTTAGCCTGTGGAGGAATGCAAGGGTAGTTATCAGGGGAGTCTACCTGCATTATGATGCACTATTTTGGGATACATTTTATCCATTTTAACCCCTTTCTCTGGTTCTTCCAAAAGTTCACTTATACTTATTTAGCCTGTGGAGGAATGCAAGGGTAGTTATCAGGGGAGTCTACCTGCATTATGAGGCACTATTCCCGGGTACATTTTATCCATTCTGTACATTTGGCTTACCGCGACTGGTAGTTAATGTCGCTACGGGAGACGCGTATATCCCTAAGGTATGTAAGGGATAATGTGAGGCTGATCTAGATCCCTCCGCTTCACGTCGGGCTCCTGATCAGCCTGTCGGTGGTCTTTTCCCCATAATGATCAAGTCGCTGCACATTATCCCGCTTATTACATGGCCACATTCTCAACAAAGTAACGTCATGACTCCCAATATTAATTGAAATGCTTTTATGGATTTAGAAAATGATTTTATTGATTTAAAAAATAGTTGTATGTATTGATTTAAATTGACATGCATCCGCTAAGAAAAATAGTCCGTTGTTGTCACAATCTTAAGGAGAACCCAAATGCAGCACTCAAGAAACCAAGGATAATTGGTAATAAACTTTATTGGAGATTCCACTGGATCTGAGGAATACCAACCGAGCAGTTTAACGCACCGGAGGACAGCGGGCAGAAGGTGAGTCAGGGACAGAAAGAGAGTCAGGGAGTAAGCCAAAGGTCAGCGTAGATACAGGCAGGGTCGAATAACAGGCCAGACAGGATAGTCGAGGGACAGGCAGGATCAGGGAACAGGCAGAGCAGGCAGATCGAGTACAGGCAGGGTTGGAACCGGGTAGGCAATCTAGTTTCAAACGCGGGAAAGACAAGCATGAGGCAAAGTACAATCTGGCAAAGAGTGTGTGAAAGGTGCGGGTTTAAATACTGGCAGAAGCTAATGGGTGCAGAAGAGAAAGAGAGTGAGCTAACGAGTGGGTGTGAAAAACAGGTGAGACAGGTGAATGGAAAACTACTGGTGAATGATGGAGCAGACTATGACAGTTGTTACCGTTTGAACTAACGTAACAACGGCAGGAACTGCTTCGATAGTGTTTTTGAGGAGCTTTTTGATTTTGATTATCATAATGACCGCGTCGCAGCACATTATCCCTTACATACCTTAGGGATATACGCGTCCCCCGTAGCGACATTAACTACCAGTCGCGGTAAGCCAAATGTACAGAATGGATAAAATGGATAAAATGTATCCCAAAATAGTGCCTCATAATGCAGGTAGAGTCCCATGATAACTACCCTTGCATTCCTCCACAGTCTAAATAAGTTAAAGTTCACTTTTGGAAGAACCAGAGAAAGGGGTTAAAATGGATAAAATGTACCCGGGAATAGTGCATCATAATGCAGGTAGACTCCCCTGATAACTACCCTTGCATTCCTCCACAGGCTAAATAAGTATAAGTGAACTTTTGGAAGAACCAGAGAAAGGGGTTAAAATGGATAAAATGTATCCCAAAATAGTGCCTCATAATGCAGGTAGAGTCCCCTGGCAACTCCCCTTGCATTCCTCCAGAGGCTAAATAAGTTAAAGTTAACTTTTGGAAGAACCAGAGAAAGGGGTTAAAATGGATAAAATGTATCCCAAAATAGTGCCTCATAATAAGATTTGACATGGGCAAACAGGCTATCTCAGACTTCCATGACATACACCGGGAAAACCACCTCACTTTGGCCGCTCACAGAGACCCAAAACATGGACTACAGACCTCCAGCATATCTACCTGACATGCGTACTTCCATAACCTCGCGCACCTTGGGACCCCGGGCCCCCGAACTTAAGCACTCCCCCACGGACTAAACCCAGATGATTACACCCTCAAGAAACTCGTGCCCCTGGTAACCTATAAGGGGGTCTATTTTGCGGTGCTTTACAGTCCGCCCATCGGACACCATAGTCGGACTTATTCACAGCAGCAGCACCCACCCTCCTGTGGAGGATGTTCTCATGGCCCTGGTAACCTATGAGGGTCTATTTTGCGGTGCTTTACAGTCCGCCCATCGGACACCATAGTCGGACTTATTCACAGCAGCAGCACCCACCCTCCTATGGAGGATGTTCTCATGGCCCTGGTAACCTATAAGGGGGTCTATTTTGCGGTGCTTTACAGTCCGCCCATCGGACACCATAGTCGGACTTATTCACAGCAGCAGCACCCACCCTCCTATGGAGGATGTTCTCATGGCCCTGGTAACCTATAAGGGGGTCTATTTTGCGGTGCTTTACAGTCCGCCCATCGGACTCCATAGTCGGACTTATTCACAGCAGCAGCACCCACCCTCCTAATATGGATGTTCTCATGGCCCTGGTAACCTATAAGGGGGTGTATTTTGCGGTGCTTTACAGTCCGCCCATCGGACTCCATAGTCGGACTTATTCACAGCAGCACGCACCCTCCTGTGGAGGATGTTCTCATGGCCCTGGTTACCTATCAGGGGGTGTATTTTGCGGTGCTTTACAGTTTGCCCATCGGACTCCATAGTCGGCCTTATTCACAGCACCACCCACCCTCCTGTGGAGGATGTTCTCATGGCCCTGGTTACCTATCAGGGGGTGTATTTTGCGGTGCTTTACAGTCCGCCCATCGGACTCCATAGTCGGCCTTATTCACAGCAGCACCACCTGCCCTGCTGGAGGTTCACACTTTAACTTGTTTTACCCTCCGCTGCCTTACACATCCTCCCACATTTGAGCACTCCTCACGTGGACTAAACCCCTTCATGCACACCACCAGAACCTCGTGCCCCTGGGGATCTTAATGGGGAAACACCCATATTGGGTTATAAAAAAGAGGACAAATTAAGTAATTTTAACAAACTTTATTTACAGAAATATATACATTGACACTTTATAACATTATAACATTATTAACTCATCCAGCACAAGCGGACTGAGTACAACAAAACATTGCATATTTACAAGTTGGTCACTGGCAACATTGTCCGTATCGGGTGAAGTTGGTGCAGAGGCTGGCACCCTCTCTTCACCCGTGTCTGAGGGACTGTGTTCGGCCATTGACTGTTCCCTCTTCGCCGCTCTCCAAGCGTTGAAGTATTTGTATAATTCATCTGACGTCTCGGTATCGGTGGAGTCTTGGTAGGGAGTAGGGCTATGCTCCTCTCCAGAGCTGTCACGGTCACTGTGGATGTCAATGTCCCCCAAATTGTCTTCACTCACCCCTGATGCTGCTGCGGCCGCTGCTTGCAGTGACTCTGTGAAGAGATTCGTATGTCCGCAGCCTCCTTCAAAGAAGGATTCTTGGCATAACATTTGTATGCAGTTGCAGTGTTGTGACACATGAAATCACTCACTCTTTGGCGGTTGCTTATGTCCTGAAACCTCTTCGCATTATCGGCGTGGACTGTGCGGAGGTCGGTGAAGTTAATGGGACCTTTTAGTCCAACATCAGCCCATGCCAACCTCAGGAAGGTGGCAAGGTTCCTCGATGGGTTCTTCCCCGCTATGCAGAGGAAGTAGCGGTTGTTGGTGCCGGTCAGCGTCCCCTTGATTTCCAGCCACCTCTTCATCCATCCAAATTCTTCTATGGTGAGGTACATCTGCGCTTCCCCGAACGCGTTGGCCGTCTTATGGTTGCTTACCTGTTATGACAGAGTTAGAGAGCGTCAATACAAGTATCAATCATCCACAACATGTGTATCACTGCCAGAATAAACACATGTTTTAATAGCTCACTCACGTGGATGAGGTGGCCAAAGGCAGTGCCAGTTATCTCCGCCTTTAGGACCTCCGTGTTGGTCATGTTGGAGTAGACCCCCGGACGGTGCCCATAAATGCAGCTCCAATTGAGGGTCATGTACCCATAGAGCAGGCTCCGGGTTGCGTGAGTCGGATTGCTGGTCATCACGTCCAGGAGCTGAGGGATGCAAGTTTTGGCCGCAGTCAAACATGCCATGATGTCTTTATGGCTTGGCAGACCTTCCATCTTGTCCCGCTTCACCTGCATCTGGTGGATAAACACCTTCTTTCTCATGGACTTCAGGATGGCAGCAACTTCCCGTGTGATTAAAATCATGTCATTCTGGTTGAGCCTGCTCCCCTTGCATGGTGTTTCATTCATGTACTTGAGAAAGTGTGATATATTTTTGATATAGAAGTCAGATGTCGTGACCTGTAGGCTTGACTTTATCAGGCTCCGGGACCACCCACGTATCCTCTTCAGATCCCTCAAAAAGAGCCAGTCAGACAGGCGATTGAAACCGTGTGCCATGAAGCTTAGGAATGATTTGACTCTGCTTATTTTGGAGACTGCGTTTTCTTGGAGCCTCACTGTTGGATCGATGCCCTCATAATGGTCCCGGTAGCCTTGCAGATACTTCTCCATGATGCGTGGGAATGTAATGTCCCGCATTCGATTCCCCCGGCCCCTGCCGCTGAACCAGGGGGAATGTATGGGAGGGGAGGATGACGAGGCCTCGGTATCTATGGATGCAGGTTCTGAGGAGCTGGATACAGGTGTGTGAGAGGCAATGGGGGACTTCCTGCAGGAGGGACCTTTGGACTTGGACAGCCTCTTTGGTGTTGACTCTGTTCGGGATAGTTTCCTTAGAAACACCCGCTCTTGGTCCTCGGCCCTCTGGTTCATCCTCTTTCGGTTACGTTTAATCCTCTGCTGCAGCATGCAGCGCAGGGATTTCACCTCAGCAGCATATATGTCCCTCTGAGCCTTCATTCTGTTTGCATCCATCCTCCATTCCTTACAGTCCGGGTTGTCACATGTAATCACTGGGGACAAGGGTGGAGGTTGTGACAGGACATCATCACCCACAGTGTCCACATCCCAAGAGGTAATCATTGCTACTGTGGGGTTTGTCAAACTGAGTTCATGAAGCTTCTTCGTGGCCACTTTCATGTTTAGTTTAGTTAAAACCACATGTAATTCCTGCCGGGACAGCTCAACATGGTTTCTGTACAAGTGGCGGTCCAGCCTTGTCCCGTTGTACTCGCATCCTGCAATAATGCAGGGATGGAGCCTAATGTTTATCCGTCCTTTCGCCAACAACAGCAGAATTCTTCTTTCAACTAAATTACGCACACTATGGTTCCTCAGCAGGTGCTTGCTCAGGGCACGGTAGGGACTATTACAGATAGGACAACCGATCGCCATCATTTTTGTATGCCTGAGCATTTCGGTACCGGGAAGTGTCACCAGTATAATGTATAGAACCGGGGGGGACAAAGAAGGATAGGTGAAAATAAGAAAGTTGCACTCAGCGAACTAGAAAGACCCCATGTCAAATCTCTCCGGTTTATTTTCAATAAATAACCCATTTGCATCATCGTGCGAAAGGTGTCCCATTTAGGCACTCGTTAGGTGGGCAGAGATCCCTGTCATCTATCGGTCCTATCATCCAGGCAAGGCGGGAGCCAAAACTGGGTGAAATAGTGCCTCCTAAGGCGGGTCGAGTCCCCTGGCAACTCCCCTTACTTTCTTCCGGAGACCAGTTCAAAACGTTAAGTTTGGTAAGAACCATGATTGGGGGTCATCCAGGCAACAATTGTATCCGATCCAAAGTCCTCATGCAGCGGATGCATTCGTCCATGATCCAGAGACGGATGCAACCAGAGAACCAGAGAAAGAGGTTAAAATGGATAAAATGTATCCGGGAATAGTGCCTCCTAAGGCGGGTCGAGTCCCCTGACAACTCACCCTACATTCCTCCAGAGTCAGAAAAAGTTAAAGTTAACTTTTGGAAGAACCAGAGAAAGGGGTGAAATTGGTGAAAATGTGTCCGGAAATAGTGCCTCATAATGCAGGTAGAGTCCCCTGGCAACTCCCCTTGCATTCCTCCAGAGTCAGAAAAAGTTAAAGTTAACTTTTGGAAGAACCAGAGAAAGGGGTTACAATGGATAAAATGTATCCGGGAATAGTGCCTCCTAAGGCGGGTCGAGTCCCCTGACAACTCACCCTACATTCCTCCAGAGTCAGAAAAAGTTAAAGTTAACTTTTGGAAGAACCAGAGAAAGGGGTGAAATTGGTGAACATGTGTCCGGAAATAGTGCCTCATAATGCAGGTAGAGTCCCCTGGCAACTCCCCTTGCATTCCTCCAGAGTCAGAAAAAGTTAAAGTTAACTTTTGGAAGAACCAGAGAAAGGGGTTAAAATGGATAAAATGTATCCGGGAATAGTGCCTCCTAAGGCGGGTCGAGTCCCCTGACAACTCACCCTACATTCCTCCAGAGTCAGAAAAAGTTAAAGTTAACTTTTGGAAGAACCAGAGAAAGGGGTGAAATTGGTGAAAATGTGTCCGGAAATAGTGCCTCATAATGCAGGTAGAGTCCCCTGGCAACTCCCCTTGCATTCCTCCAGAGTCAGAAAAAGTTAAAGTTAACTTTTGGAAGAACCAGAGAAAGGGGTGAAGTTGGTGAAAATGTGTCCGGAAATAGTGCCTCATAATGCAGGTAGAGTCCCCTGGCAACTCCCCTTGCATTCCTCCAGAGTCAGAAAAAGTTAAAGTTAACTTTTGGAAGAACCGCAGAAAAGGGGTGAAAATGGTGAAAATGTGTCCAGGAATAGTGCCTCATAATGCAGGTAGAGTCCCCTGGCAACTCCCCTTGCATTCCTCCAGAGGCAAAATAAGTTAAAGTTAACTTTTGGAAGAACCAGAGAAAGGGGTTAAAATGGTGAAAATGTGTCCGAAAATAGTGTCTCGTTATTCCGTCAAAACTCCCCTTGCATTCCTCCAGAGGCCAGTTCAAAAACGTAAAGTTTTGTAAGAACCGTGATTGGGGGTCCTCCGGGCAACAATTGTATCCGATCCAAAGTGCTCACTCATCGGACGCATTCCTCCATGATTTCCCCATCATGAGAAATAGGGCGTTTTTTTCTAAGTGCTCTCAAAAACCGGGTTTCCGATTTCGTGCAGAAGGTAGCTTGGAAAAGATGAATGAAAATTGTTAACGGAGGAGGGGAGGTCTGAATTCCGCTCTACGTTGAAAAGTGCAACGGGTCAGTGGAAAAAAAAACGTAGTTTTTGATTAAATTAAGATATAATTGACCGTTTTATTTACTTTTTTTTGCTTTCCACGGTTGGGGGTGCACGGCAGGCCGCATATGAGCTCCCAAATTCGGCCCGGAACCTCCGGGAATTGGGTCCATTTCATCCACATGTGACTCCCCCAATCAAATGTACATGAAATGGACACGAGGAAATGTACATGAAACGGACACGAGGAAATGTACATGAAATGGACACGAGGAAATGTACATGAAATGGACACCAGGAGAGAAGAACCAGGGGTCAACATGGATACAGTTTACCCCGAAATAGTGTCTCTTAAGGCGGGTACCAGTCATGGGAAGATGTCCAGACCCTGACTGGACTTAAGCCGATTTTCATTGGAACTCCACATTGCATTCTTCCAGGGACACCAACATACATCCAGGGTACAAGGATGAAGAACCAGGGGTCAACATGGATACAGTTTACCCCGAAATAGTGTCTCTTTAGCAGGGTAACAGTCATGGGAAGATGTCCAGACCCTGACTGGCCTTAAGCCAATTTTCATTGGAACTCCACATTGCATTATTCCAGGGACACCAACATACATCCAGGGTACAAGGATGAAGAACCAGGGGTCAACATGGATACAGTTTACCCCGAAATAGTGTCTCTTTAGCAGGGTAACAGTCATGGCAACATGTCCAGACCCTGACTGGACTTAAGCCGATTTTCATTGGAACTCCACATTGCATTCTTCCAGGGACACCAACATACATCCAGGGTATAAGGATGAAGAACCAGGGGGAAACATGGATACAGTTTACCCCGAAATAGTGTCTCTTTAGCAGGGTAACAGTCATGGCAACATGTCCAGACCCTGACTGGACTTAAGCCAATTTGCATTGGAACTCCACATTGCATTCTTCCAGGCCCATCTACATGCATCCAGGGTACAAGGAACAAGAACCAGGGGTCAACATGGATACAGTTTACCCCGAAATAGTGTCTCTTTAGCAGGGTAACAGTCATGGCAACATGTCCAGACCCTGACTGGACTTAAGCCGATTTGCATTGGAACTCCAAATTGCATTCTTCCAGGCCCATCTACATGCATCCAGGGTACAAGGAACAAGAACCAGGGGGCAAAATGGATACAGTTTACCCCGAAATAGTGTCTCTTTAGCAGGGTAACAGTCATGGGAAGATGTCCAGACCCTGACTGGACTTAAGCCGATTTGCATTGGAACTCCACATTGCATTCTTCCAGGCCCATCTACATGCATCCAGGGTACAAGGAACAAGAACCAGGGGTCAACATGGATACAGTTTACCCCGAAATAGTGTCTCCTTAGCAGGGTAACAGTCATGGCAACATGTCCAGACCCTGACTGGACTTAAGCCGATTTGCATTGGAACTCCACATTGCATTCTTCCAGGCCCATCTACATGCATCCAGGGTACAAGGAACAAGAACCAGGGGTCAACATGGATACAGTTTACCCCGAAATAGTGTCTCTTTAGCAGGGTAACAGTCATGGCAACATGTCCAGACCCTGACTGGACTTAAGCCGATTTGCATTGGAACTCCACATTGCATTCTTCCAGGCCCATCTACATGCATCCAGGGTATAAGGATGAAGAACCAGGGGTCAACATGGATACAGTTTACCCCGAAATAGTGTCTCTTAAGGCGGGTAACAGTCATGGCAACATGTCCAGACCCTGACTGGACTTAAGCCGATTTGCATTGGAACTCCACATTGCATTCTTCCAGGTCCATCTACATGCATCCAGGGTACAAGGAACAAGAACCAGGGGTCAACATGGATACAGTTTACCCCGAAATAGTGTCTCTTTAGCAGGGTAACAGTCATGGCAACATGTCCAGACCCTGACTGGACTTAAGCCGATTTGCATTGGAACTCCACATTGCATTCTTCCAGGCCCATCTACATGCATCCAGGGTACAAGGAACAAGAACCAGGGGTCAACATGGATACAGTTTACCCCGAAATAGTGTCTCTTTAGCAGGGTAACAGTCATGGCAACATGTCCAGACCCTGACTGGACTTAAGCCGATTTGCATTGGAACTCCACATTGCATTATTCCAGGCCCATCTACATGCATCCAGGGTATAAGGATGAAGAACCAGGGGTCAACATGGATACAGTTTACCCCGAAATAGTGTCTCTTGAGGCGGGTAACAGTCATGGCAACATGTCCAGACCCTGACTGGACTTAAGCCGATTTGCATTGGAACTCCACATTGCATTCTTCCAGGCCCATCTACATGCATCCAGGGTACAAGGAACAAGAACCAGGGGTCAACATGGATACAGTTTACCCCGAAATAGTGTCTCTTTAGCAGGGTAACAGTCATGGCAACATGTCCAGACCCTGACTGGACTTAAGCCGATTTGCATTGGAACTCCACATTGCATTCTTCCAGGGACACCAACATACATCCAGGGTATAAGGATGAAGAACCAGGGGTCAACATGGATACAGTTTACCCCGAAATAGTGTCTCTTTAGCAGGGTACCAGTCATGGGAACATGGGGTGATGTATATGGGCACTTGAGCACCAGCAAGACCCCCACCTCCATAACCTTGTGCACCAGGTGAACATGTGTACCCACACTTAAGCACTCCCCCACGGACTAAACCAAGAGGGAACACCGGTCAGAAGTTCGTGCCCCTGGTAACACTGAATAACAACAAAATAGAACCCCCAAGGGTTGCATGTGTGTAGGCATAGTTGGTAACATTTGTCTTGCCCTTGGCAGGGAATTTGCATTGGTAGTTGACATCACATTTACATTTAACTATGTCCATAAGACAGACATGTTCCTTACATAATACATATGTATAATATCAGTTAAAATAAGTGCTTAAACATACAGTAGTTAACATTGCAGGAAAGCAATATATTAGTACTTTGTCAGGCTTAATATTTATACCCCCAAAGCTTTTTTCTTATTCAAAATAAGACCGTAACCTAAAGTATTCTTTAATGTTTAAATACATCCTTATTAGTTTGTCTGTCTGTGTCTCCTATTAATATCTAATAATACAAATAATACATTTCAATAACGTGCTTTAACCACCAGGTGTCCCTTTCTATCATCTGTGCACCGTTATGGTGTAAATATACCAATATACCGATTGGATGAAATATAAAAGTCAGCCGAATTAGTATTGATACTGCAAGGAGACTTATATTGTGAAGAGAAATTGAAGATTTGGTTTGATTGCTGATATATCGTCACATATTCAGTTTCGGCTGCAGTTGTTCCTGTTTGTCTAGAAGTCTTCTCATAAGGGCTCTATAAATAGCAAACTACGACAGATATGTAATATTCAATGCAGCCGAACCGTGCATTACAATGCCGTTATGTGATGACTTCCAAAGAGAAAAGCAAGCAAACTCGGAATAAAGTAACCCATAGATCCATGTGTGAATAATAATCACCACATTACACACATCCCTTCACATTTAAATTTAAATGTACATTAAAGTATTTCGTGAGGCCTTCTAAAATGTTTTTAAATATAATTAGTAGGGCTGTCAAGTTAACGCGTTAATAACGCGTTGATAACAAAAATGAACGCCACTAATTATTTTAACGCGATTAACCAACACACTCTCACTCCATAATCGTCCAGGAGCGACGTTTGGTCATTGTCCGTGGTGTGCAGTTGTGACGCTCCTAGGCTCCTTCAGCTTCATAAAGGGACGCAAATAGCTTTCAACTGATTGCAATGTATTCCCATCCGCGGCGGGATTTGGTGTGGGCCTAGACAACTGGGTGTGACCCTAGATAACAACCTGTCCTTCACTGCAAACATCGCTGCTACAACCCGTTGCTGCAGATACATGCTTTACAACATCAGGAAGATACGTCCCCAGCTGACACAGAAAGCGACGCAGGTTCTGGTCCAGGCTCTCGTCACCTCACGCCTAGACTACTGCAACTCCCTCCTGGCTGGTCTACCTGCATGTGCCATCCGACCTCTGCAGCTCATCCAGAATGCAGCGGCTCGTCTGGTCTTCAACCTTCCTAAATTCTCCCACACCACTCCGCTACTCCGCTCCCTTCACTGGCTTCCGGTAACTGCTAGAATCCACTTCAAGACACTGGTACTTGCTTACCATGCTGCGAATGGATCTGGCCCTTCGTACATCCAGGACATGGTTAAACCGTACACCCCAGCGCGTGCACTATGCTCTGCATCAGCCAAACGACTCGCTGCGCCCTCGCTGCGAGGGGGACCCAAGTTACCATCAGCAAAAACACGTGGGTTTGCTATCCTGGCTCCAAGATGGTGGAATGAGCTCCCCATTGACATCAGGACAGCAGATAGCTTGCACATCTTCCGGCGCAGACTGAAAACTGATCTTTTTCGACTCCACTTCGAGCGATAGAACTATTAACAAAACACTTATATACTAATAAAGGACTGGCTTATCTAAAGCCAGTTGAGTAGCACTTGAAATGTTTGGCTCTATAATAATAATAATAATAATAATAAATAATATTTTTATAGCGCCTCTCAGGAAACCCAAGGTCGCTTTACAAGTCGGGTAGGGGGGGGGGGGGGGAGTAGGGGAAAAAAGGCAGACAGGTTAAGGGGGTGGGGGGGGGGGAAGTAGCGGAAAAATAAACCTATTAAACTAACTATACAGTGGCGAAAGCCTTGGTAAAAAGGTGCGTTTTGAGGGCTTTTTTGAAAATGTCCAGGGTTGGGGCGCTGCGGATTTCGGGGGGGAGAGAGTTCCAGAGGGTGGGGGATGCCACACTGAAGGCTCTGTCACCAAAAGTCCGCAACCTGGTGCGGGGGGTGGAGAAGAGATCCTGTCCAGATGATCTTAGCTTCCGGGATGGAGTGTGGTAGCGGAGAAGGTCAGACAGGTATTGGGGGGCGAGGGCATGGAGGGATTTGTAAGTCAGAAGAAGGAGTTTATAGGTGATACGGTGCTTGACTGGGAGCCAGTGTAGGTGGATCAGGGTGGGGGTGATGTGCTGCCAGGGCTTGGTGTGAGTGAGCACCCTGGCAGCCGAGTTCTGCACATACTGGAGCCTGTCCAGGGCTTTACTGGGAACCCCGAACAGGACTCCGTTGCAGTAATCCAACCGGGAGGAGACGACCTGATGTAAAACCTGATGTACTTATATGATTCTGTTTTCTTCAAGGTTGTGTCTTCCTGTTCGAATGTACTTATTGTAAGTCGCTTTGGATAAAAGCGTCAGCTAAATGCAATGTAATGTAATGTAATGTAATTTGACGCTCATGGAAGCACGGCATTTGTTTGTGTCGGCTGCTCTTAAAGGCAATGTGAGCGTCCATTCTCATTGGATAACGGATAATTGTACACCCGGAAGTAAGTATTCTCCTTACTGTCGATTGATTTTACAGTGATATCTGCACTACTCATCGACTAAAAAACACCAGATTATCCTTGTTAATTACACAACATCGATTGGTTTAAATTGTGTGCAATGCTTTTGTATTTTTCCCCTTCGATTCGGAGAAACAAATATTTTTTCGGAGTAAAGAATGGCAGAAGACACTACACTACCCAGAATCCCCAGCTATCGTTTGGACTACACCATGTGCTCTGTTTGACAAACCCCGTGATAGTCCTCAAGCTCTGTGATTGGAGAGTGTGCTCCGAGGGTTACGCCAAGCCTCGAACAGCACTTGAAATGGGATGGAACCACGGCAGACTGTCCAAAACTGGATTTGAACAGGTCCACCGCGTCCCCCCCTCCCCCACCCCGTCCCCAGAACTACACATGCTGGCTATTCTGTTTTGCAACATGTTCTCTATCTATGGCACGTCTCTACTGGGAGTTGTAGTTTTAAAATACGTTTTCGTATTTCCCATAATAAGAAGTTGCCAGTATTAAACTGTGTACATTCCTGGAGGTTTAGGGGATAGAAAACACTCAAATGTAATACATATAATTAATAAATGGGTGAAAATTGCTTGTGCCCATAATGGGCAGCATTAATATATATACACACATGCCAGCTAAGGTCAGCAGAGCTTTATTTAACAGCTGGTCTTATGTTTGTGACCCCTGTTGTTAATTGATAACATTACATTAATTGATAAGCCTGAAACATGCACTTGTCAAGGTTCAGAAGCACATTTTGCAAATATGACAGTAGCCATCGATCAGCTTAAGATAAGACATACTTTATTGATCCCAAGTTGGAACATTTGCGTTACATCAGCATGTGTAACAGTTGTAAATATGCAGTGGTGTTTATTTGTAAATCATTTAGTATAATCACACAAATTCTGTGTTTTATATTTAACAATTCTGTGTTCTTTATTTATTGATTGTTCAATACCTGACAAGGCCGGAGATGAAATATCTACATCTTATAAGAGTATAATACATTATGTATAATATCAGTTAAAAATAAGTGCTTCAACATAGTTAACATTGCTGGAGGTATGCAAAAATATTGATAGATGTCTTGTAATGCACTATTGAGGAACCTGCGACCCAAGTTTTTCATTCAATGCATAACTACACCATAGTTGTGTGGGCCTATATGATATGTCAATAAAACTTAGAAAATCTTGAAATCTTGAAAGGGATGTGCAACATAGTCATTATATACAGTCTTTAATTAACTATTAGTAGAGAATAACGAGTAATGAATATACTTTATAGGGATCCTATTAATATCTAATAATAAAAATAATGAAATTCAATAACATGCTTTAACCACTAGGTGTCCCTTTATATCAGCTGTGCACCTTTATGGTGTAAATACTGCCTATCTACCAATTGGATAAAATATAAAAGTCAGTAGAATTAGTGTTGATACTGCAAGGAGACGTATTGTGTGAAAATAAATGTAAAATGTTGTTTAATGGCTGATATATTTATGATCCACGTCACGTTTTCAGTTCCTCATGTTTGTCTAGAAGTCTTCTCATCAGGGCTCTATAAATACATCAACGGGGAAGGAGGTAGCAATAAAGATAACCACAACATAACAGAAATAATATCGATAGCAGCGTCCCTAGCAACCACCTTGGTAACAATTAAAACGTTCTATGGACGCAATTTCCTAAAATAATCTTCATAATAACTAGCAAACTAAAGATCATGTACATCCACTGCACACATAATCTGAAATAGCAACTCATATTTCTCGCATCAAATTACATCAAAACGCATTTTAATGGCCAAACTAACTTTAAAATAGGCATTTTTCACAGAGAATAAAACGAAGTTTGGCCATGTTTTTTTTTTCTGAAGGGAGAAATTTGAAGATCACGTGACATAGACGCCAGCCATTGGAATGAATGTTGAAAAAAAACGGGGTTTGTCAAATAGAGCACATGGTGTAGTCCAAACGATAGCTGGGGATTCTGGGTAGTGTAGTGTCTTCTGCCATTCTTTACTCCGAAAAATATTTGTTTCTACGAATCGAAGGGGAAAAATACAAAAGCATTGAACACAATTTAAACCAATCAATGTTGTGTAATTAACAAGGATAATCTGGTGTTTTTTGGTCAATGAGTAGTGCAGATATCACTGTAAAATCAATCGACAGTAAGGGGAATACTTACTTCCGGGTGTACAATTCTCCGTTATCCAATGGGAATGGACGCTCACATTGCCTTTAAGGGCAGCCGACACAAACGAATGCCGTGCTTCCATGAGCGTCAACTCCCGCCGCAGATGGGAATACATTGCAATCAGTTGAAAGCTATTTGCGTCCCTTTATGAAGCTGAAGGAACCTAGGAGCGTCACAACTGCATGCCACGGACACTGACCAAACGTCGCTCCTGGACGATTATGGAGTGAGAGTGTGTTGTCAGAAAAGCCCCCGGGGGAATTATCTCTGAATTGTTTCTGATGTGAACTGCTGACAAAAACCCTACTGAGTAAACACGTAACGTCAGCATTCAGTCAGACAAACGGCCACAACATTTTCTAGTGCCAAAATAAATTCATCACAGGTCTTTTGGTTTCTCAGAGGCTTTGGAAAAGTCCACCAACACTGACTGGACTTCTAGGAGTAATGATTTATTACCAATTACTCACAGGCTTCTCCCTCGATTAAACATTTTTGTTTATAGCATTTCAGAAAATAGTTTAAAACGCCTTTTGCAATTTCCCTGAGCTTCAAATGTGAAATACTATACAGCTTGTTTTACCAACAGTCCAAATACCCTAGTTCAAAACCAACCAAGGGAAGACTGCAAATCCTCTTTGTCAGGCATTTCTGCTGGTAGAAAATAGTTGATAATGAAAAGTTGATCAACAACAAATATTCCTACAGGAATAAGATACAAGGTTGTGTTGAATAAAATGTTGTACACTATGTTTTTCTCACGCTGAATAACGACATTATGATGTTTAATGTGTTTCCAGTTCTGGATTTGGCAGGTAAACAAATGAGAGGGAAATAAAAGGAAATGCATTCTGCACTTCCTCTGTCAGCCACCAGAGGGAAGCGGGACTCCATGCTACAGAGACAACAGAGGACACTTCAGTGATTGGAGATCTAAATCTGATTTGTTGTACAGAAACAAGTTCCTGCCTGCAGTAATATCCTGGCTTCTTCATCTGTATTCATCTGTCAGCTGTCAGGAGATCTGCTCTTCCAACTACAGCTCTACGAGACCTTTATTAACCAATGAAAAGCTGTTTAAGCTCCACGAACACATCAACATACCTGTGGGAATGTAGCAACATAATGAAAGTGCAAGTGATTATTTTTGGACCCACTACGTGATTACTTACTTGTATGAATACACAATGTGATTCACTGTTGGTACTATACTATTGGTTAAAGGGACCCAACACTGATTGCTTTGCTTACGAGACACATTTCCCTTTTAGATATTTTCAGATCATAGTCATCACATGTTATAGAGAAACTTAATTCAGAACTTATTTACTTAAGTTAAAGGATAACCTCCCCTTAATCAAACTCAGTCCAGCTTTATGATTCTGTTGAGGAAATATTTGATCAAAGAACCAAACGTGTTTTTTTGTCGTTTGTGTTTTTACATATTTTCATCATATTTCTTGGACATATATGTTGTTTTTCATATTTCTGACAGACTAAAGTATTTTTTTTGCATATATTCCAAATACTATACTATGTTGTTTTTTGTATATTTGCGAGATTCTACATTATTTGGGAAGCAAACGTAAAAAATGCCGGCCTTTCATCAATACATCAGTATCACTTTTGAAGGCCTTCTTAATATCCATATCTTATTAAGGTTCATTTGGTTTTATGTTGAATAAAGTAAAGTGTTATCAATCATTGCTTTTATTGTTTTACTATTAAAATATTAATGTAGTCTGATGATTAATTAATAATGTGGCCTTTTTGGCAGTTTAACTAAAGGTGTGCGGCTGCTGCCGTGAGGAAATATCAGCCTGACATTACAATGGGCTTTAATGGAGGCATGTTGAAAGTTGTTGTCACTTCATGCCCTCAAGAGGCATTTTGTTTAATTATTATTGCTTCATTATTTGTCTTTTTTCAAGCTACGAGATGTTTTCCTACATTTGTCATGAAAAGTTATGTCTCAGGAATGTAGGGTTTGGGAATTATGGCAGTTTAAAAAAAATATGAAGGCACATTTCAAGATTTCTTACCCTCTAGCTGTGACATCACGCACTCTAGTTAATGTTAACATCTGAAGAAGGCCTCTTTAACAAGGTCTGAACAATGTTTAATATCTCTAAATGTAAGTATCAGATTTAAAAGTTGTTTTACACGAATAATGTCAGAAAGATGTGTAACATTTTAAAGGGGGTAAGAGCTACCAGGAAGGGAGTGGAGCCTGATGGAGACACTGGGAACAGAAGGTGAGGGGGTAAGAGCTACCAGGAAGGGAGTGGAGCCTGATGGAGACACTGGGAACAGAAGGTGAGGGGGTAAGAGAGGCTGGAAGGGGGTGGAGTCTGATGGGGACACTGGGAACAGAAGGTGAGGGGGTAAGAGAGGCTGGAAGGGGGTGGAGCCTGATGGAGACACTGGGAACAGAAGGTGAGGGGGTAAGAGAGGCTGGAAGG
Source organism: Gymnodraco acuticeps (assembly GCF_902827175.1). NCBI lineage: Eukaryota > Metazoa > Chordata > Actinopteri > Perciformes > Bathydraconidae > Gymnodraco > Gymnodraco acuticeps. The sequence goes on along the minus strand of NW_022991968.1, from coordinate 49,114 downwards.
GGGTGGAGTCTGATGGGGACACTGGGAACAGAAGGTGAGGGGGTAAGAGAGGCTGGAAGGGGGTGGAGCCTGATGGGGACACTGGGAACAGAAGGTGAGGGGGTAAGAGCTACCAGGAAGGCTATTCTGAAGTATTTGAGTGGAACAGGATTGATTGGAAGAATTTAAAACAACGTAAACAACACAATGGTATAATTCCACAAGTGGTGATAGGGTGATATGGTGATACACTCTCTTGTACAGTAGGTGGCAGTATGCACCTTAAAGCGGTTTGCAATCCGCCAAAACCCGAGAGAAGAAGAAGAAGAAGAAGAAGAAGAAGAAGAAGAACCTGGATCCTCGTGGCGTCTCCTCGCTACGGTTCTCTCTCTCTCTGTGTGTTCCTGAGAAAGTGTGTGTGAGCTCCAGCTCTACTGATCCATCATCTGTGTGTCTGGATAAACCTCCGAATGGACTGTGTGCTCTTTCTTCTGGAGCGTTTACCTCGGACTATAGGAGCTAGCTTAGCATGCTAGCTGGAAACACGTTAGCAACACTAGTCAGATTGAGAGTTTGATGCAGAGAGAAACGGTGTGTTTAACGGAGTCTGCAGGGAAAGGTGATCTAGGAAACATGAGTAAAGTCCAAATGCTGCTGTCGTTGAAGAAGCAGCGACTCACTGCTGCTAATGAAGAGACATTTGCTCTGTTTGAACAAACAATAGCAGAGCTCGAGGAGGAGCTGTTTCTTTCCAAAGAGGAGAAGAAGAGACTCCAGAAGCTACTGGACGCTGTTTTACAGCCTCAGCTTCGGATACACAGAGCAGGTCTGTTCCCTTTACCCTTCATTAACACTTTACACTCTTCAGTAGCACTTTATTATCACATTAATAACACTTTAGACCCTTTATCAGCACTTGCTGCAGGTAGCAGATCCTGAAGTAAAGTACAAACACCACACTGTGAAAATACTCCATTACAAGTTAAAGTACTGCATTCATATCTTATTTAAGTAAAAGTATGTAAGTATTATTAGACACATGTACTTTATTATAATAATTACAATGTATTTTGGAAGAGCAAACCTACCAAAATAAATATATTTATAAAAATACATACATTGAATAATATGCCATTTAATAGAGATGTCCCGATCCGATCACGTGATCGGGGATCGGAGCCGATCAAGTGATTTTCAAAAGATCGGAATCGGGAGAAAAAAATGTTGTTTTTTTTTAATGTTACAAAACTAAAATGACCGTGTTCACGTCTTAAAGTGATCCTGAGGCCTTAGTTTTGGTTTAAAATGACACAACATCATGTATGTGTTGCTTCTTTTGGGTTTGTTTTCATCTGCTTATTTCTCTCAAAGCTGGCAACAGAGTGGGCGCAGTGTCTGATAGTAGCAGCTAACGAGAGGCTACGTTCAGCTGGTGACTCGGGAGTCGGGACAGAGAAAATGTCAGGAGTTTGGAAGTATTATAAAATTGAAAGCGAAGGCAGTGTAACAGCCTGATGCGGAGGTTCCGCGTGGTGGAAAGAACAGAGCTACGTTCAACACGACCAATCTAATACGCCACCTGAGAAACAAACACCAACAACAACAGGACGAGTACACAGCGGCCACCCAGGTAACGGCACTGAAGCAACCGACACTTTCAGAGACTTTCAAAAGGAAAGAGAAACTGCCCCAGAACAGTGAAAAGGCCAAAAAAATAACAGCCAAGATAGCTGAATTCATCGCGTTGGATGACCAGCCGTTATCTGTTATCTTTTTTTTCTCATTGCGTAAAGATCGGATCGGGAAAAATCGGTATCGGCAGATTGTCAAAATCAAATGATCGGAATCGGATCGGGAGCAAAAAAAGGTGATCGGGACATCCCTACCATTTAATGTACTGATTTAAATATGACCCATGCATGTGGGCACTAGGAGTGGAGTGCACCAGCTGGCAATAGTGTCTGTATGCAAACCACAGCAAGGAGGCGGATCCTAAAAGGGGGCGTTTCGTAAAGGGTTATGAGCCCCGCCCCCCACGTATTTCTTAAGGTATATGACGCTCTGTTTCTCATTTATTTTAATGCTTTGAATGAATCATAAACGAACTTTGAAAAATAATAATTATAATTAATTTGCATATAGAATGAAGAGTATACAACCCACAGAGAAGACAAATTAATTGACCTATTGACAGATCATAATGAATACAGAGTCAATTTGATAGTTTATCATAACATAGGATACATTAAACTCATACATTGTAGGCATATCATTTTTTACTGTTTGTGCAGTGGTAGTAATTATTATTCAAATCAATCAACTACGTTTTATGGAAGATATTGCTGTATATCATTTAACAACATGAGTAGAGGTTTCTCTACACCTAAAATACTGAAGTTACTGTCCTGTTCATGTTGTGTCTGGTGGTAAGATTAATTAATTAATTAACGTATTTATTATTTTTGAAACATTACAATACACATCAAATACTAAACATGAAATATATAGTACATGCCAATACATTGTACAAAGGAAAATATATACAGTACATACAAAGAGGAAAGTCTTCATTAAACATAAACATTTTATTGGGTGTTCAGTGTGCGAAAAAGTACACGTCCCACCGTCCGGGATGTGTTATTTACAATATCGGACAAGTAGATCTTTGAATTGACTTGTCCGGCATTTACAAAAGGCAGAACTCATTCGCAAATTGTCCATGTCTGCCATTGTTCGTTTAGAAATGTTAGTTTCGGTTCTGCTTGTCGATTCCTAAGGAAATCCATCTCGACGCTTTCTATACAGTTAGACGGGGCGGGGCGGGGCGGGACGTGTAGCACAGTGGCAGGGTTGGGAAGCAAAACTCGGTTCCGAGTAGGAACAAATAACAATTGTCCGGTACCAGGATTAATGAGAGTTGTGAGGACAGGAGGCGAGGCCGAGCCCCGCGGACTGCAGCTCTCTCTCTCTCTATGCTCTGTATCAGCTGATCGCTGCACGGTGCAGCTCAGCGTCTCTCTCTCTCTCTCTTTCTACACACAGCAGATCCGCTGCCCGTGTAACAGCCTCATCTTTGTCAAACTTTCTTATGTTCTTTCTCTAACACGTAATGAAGGTTATTAAGCGTTTTAGCTCCTGTGTTGTTAATATGGACCGCCATTTCCTTTATGAAGTAAAGCAACCTCCCTGTCGGTGTCCTTGCGCTGTCCTCACATCCCCAGACCCCCAGACTCGGAGGAGCACAGGGATGTCAGTATTGTTTATGAAGCAGGGTATAGAAAGTACATTATTGAAATGAAAATACTATTTATTTACTTTTACAAACAGTGATTAGCTGGGCAGCTGCAGCATGTGTATTGCAGGACATGTGTAAGCGTGCAAGCGTCTTTGAGTTGTAGAAAAGTGCTAGGCCTATAGGCTATAAATATAATGTATTATTATTATTAGGTTATGTCCTATGTGTTGGACATGTGTGGTTGGACTCTGTCTCACAGGCAGGTTGCAGTGTAACATCAGAGGAGACTGGGCCAATTGTACATTCTCAAACTGCACCACTTAGAACTAACTAAACAATGCAGAGATTATTTTTATATAATTTGTATTCAATAACCGTAATAAATTCAACAGTATGAAGTGATTTGTAAATAGGAATACAGATTTGACTTAATGTTTTCATAAATATATTTTTCTCCCAGTTTGACTTATTTTGACCCTCTCAAAGAACCGGAATCGAGAACCGAGAATAACCGGAATCGAAAAGCAGAACCGGAATCGTTAAAATCCAAACGATACCCAACCCTATGTGTGATGCAGTAAAAACCGTGGGAAAATGTAAAATACGATGACTAAGAAGAAGATTCCAGTGGCCCCAATTTTTGTCCATTCTGGACAAGTGAAAAATGTATTCGGACAAGTAAATTGCCAAACTCACTTGTCCATGGACAAGTACTCTCTAAAAACGTTTTCTCACACTGGTGTTCTAATTCAGCAACCACAAAATATGTGCCCAGATTTCATTATCTCTGACTTCATCAACCAAAAGATCAATTTTGATATTTAACATGAACTCAGAAAGAAAAACACACTGTCTGCCTTCTACAACTTTTGTTGGTCATCTTTGAATATCATCCAAGTTTTGTAGATGGACAATTTTGCTATTATTAGTATAAGGTTTACACTAGGCTATATATTTCACTATGGGGTGTGTTAAGACCCAGAATGATATTTGGCTATTTCTGTGTAAATTCCACTTTGAACAGAGACAAGATAAGGGCAGCAACTTGAGTTGCCCAAGCATCGACATGAAACACACATAATGGTCTGTCTCCTCTGTGACCAAACAAACAGCACATAGAGCAGTAGGGACAAGCTTCCATTTGTACAGGTTTTACATATTTGGAAGAATGTCATGTAATATTTGAAAATTGAATTCTGGCAATTGACCCTCTGGAGAAATTGTCTGTAGCTGCCATACATTATTTGACTTGCTGTTTGTCAACCACAGCTTCCCAGTACGTCTGTATGTATGATGTCTGCTTATATTGTTTTACAATGACATCCTGTCAGAACCATGTGTACATTGTCAATGTAATCTTATTCAAAGGAAGAATCAGAGCATAATAAATGAAGCGGTAATACACTAATACTTGCTATGCACCCAATGTCTGATGCATTATGAACATTCTTATAATGTATTATAATCAGCTTATAACACTGTATAATTATAGTTATATGAACTCATTAATGCTCATAAATGAACTAGTTGATTGGGATTCAACAATAGTAGGACTCAAGTGTCTCCATTCTCTTATGTAGGGTGTGAGCTTGCTTTACTGATCAGGACTATGAAGCACAGCTTCCCAGTATGTCTGTATGTACAGTATGATGTCTGCTTGTATATTGTTTTACAATGACATCCTGTCAGAGCCATGTGTACATTGTCAATGTAATCTTTGGGTTTTGCTTCTATTATTTAGAAGCAGGAGCCATTTTTTAGGGATTGCCTTTCTAATAATGAATAATTCACTTACCCAGAGCCCTAGAGAGATAAGAGTTACGACACTCTTTGATGTCGCCGCCAGCCGGTCACGTGGTTTATGTATGCCGGGATAGTTCCAAACGCACTTCCGTTGCAATGCTTCTCTATGGCAAAAACAGCACAAACATGGTCAAAATAGTCATAGATTAAACCAACGCTGTTATTTTTTAAAGATTGCTTTCATATTTACATGATGTGGTTACACTTTGTATGGATTGGCACTATTTATAAGTTTAGTTATTTAACGATATTTTGAGGGGAAAGTGTGGTAGCACAAGCAGGCTATGTTGCTGTCACTGCCAGGGCAGTCTCGTCCGTAGTATAGTTGCGCTGCCATGTTCTTCTATGGGACAGACAGACAGCAGCGATTGCGTTATTGAATGGTAAATATATATATTAAAAAAACACACACCCAAGTACTTTTTCAGCTGTAATTGCATTATTGCATACTTTTTATTGACAGTTTTAACTAAAGTCTGATTCAACACTTGATTAGATTTCACATCATTCATCCACATCTGCAAAGTAACTAAAGGTATTACATAAATGTAGTGGAGTAAAAGTACACCATTTACCTCTGAACTGTAGAGGAGAAGAAGAACAAAGTAGCAAACCATTGAAATACTTAAATAAAGTACAAGTATCTCAAAATTGTACCCAAGTAGGCTATAGTACTTGAGTTTATGAATGTAGTTACTTTACACCAGATGCCATAAAGATAGAAAGACTAAGCCTTGCACAGAGGCATGACAATAGATTTTCAAAATGCTCAACATTGCTGCCAAAATTATAAACTGACTGCTACACAATTAAAATAAATGCTTTTATATATTTCTATTAGATGTGACTCTTTAGCGTTTCTGTTATTATTAACACGGCTGCTTTAGTTGTTTTGACTGCTAAAATCCTGTTATTCCTCATTTTAAAGCCGATATTCCGTGGGGTCGAGGGGCTCGGGTCCTTGTCACCTTTTCCATACCTGATGAGTTTGCATCCCTGATAATACTTAGTAAGGAGGCCATAATATTTTTGACTCATGGCTGAAGTTAAGTTTCTCCAGCTCTCCCCAGGTTGGCAAACAAATGCATCTCAAAATGCATCAGATTGATGCTTTAAAATATGGAATATTCAAAAATGTTCTTCCGGAGGAGAATGCCCCCGGACCCCCCTAGAGGGATAATATCCTTCTCACCTTTTTCACCCCTGACCCGTTTTCATGCCTGTACTTAGATACGTTTTACATTTTTGGAGGGAAACGTTTGTGTTCATGTTAGCATGGGTAGCATGATCATGTTAAGACTATGAATATCATTTTACCACAACAGTGGATGAACAATTGATATATGTGTTTGAACAAGAACAACAGGAAGAACAAAGTAAAAGGGACGAACAAATGTGTGAACAAGTATTAAGAACAGTGTATGGAAAAAGTGATGTGATGTGTGTTAGAACAAAGTAAAATGAATGAGAAGGAGAACAAAGAGGGTTAGGGTTCAACAGAAAAAGATGAATTCAGCCAAAAAACACAATTTGATTAATCTAAAGTGTAAAACAATCTTCAACACAGACCAAATTAGTGCCCTTGGACAACAAAACATGGTGGGGCAAATAAATGATAAATTAAATTGAGAGAGTGGGAGACTAAAAATGATTACTATGATAAATATTCAAACTATTTACAAAACTATTTACAGAAGCTCCTGTTGAACCAGCAACAAAAACAGGTTTGTCAACAATAACGAGGCCACTTTGCCAGCGGGAGGTGATCCAGCGACGAGACAATAAAGCAATTCATATTAGTGTTGAGACACTACAGAATATAAAACCTTCCAAGCCATGACCTCTCAGAGGACAATGCAGCACATCAAACTGGAGTCAGGAGTGTGAATAACACATTTTGACCAAAACAAATTGTTGCTTACCAATACAGTGACTGAACATTGGACACCAAAAAGTTTGACCTCATGTCGTCACGCAACACTGTTACTGCCCTAAGTCATTTCAAGATGGAGGAGTATGATAAGGCCATCAGCTTCCTCCGGGACTCCATCCATCTGTTTCGGGGCCTGAAGATCGGTCCCAAGGGCAGCTGGAAACCAGTCCAGACAGGACTGGTGATGGCCACAACAACAATCCTGGAGGTCCAGCATGACCTGTTGAGACAAGGGCACAAATTTGTTCTCACAAGCCGCTTCACTCAAGACTGCCTGGAAAACACATTTCCGTCCATTCGTCTGAGGAACTCTGTCCCAACACCTGTAGAGTTCCAATATGCTCTGCGCGCTGTCACTGTGGGTGAAAAAAAAAAGTGCTAATTATTTTTTTTAAAGTGTTTATTTTGTTAAAAATAAACATTTTGGATGCATGACCATGTTTTAGGCTCATCCTTCATTCACTGCTGTAGAGTAGCCTATTCAGTAGGCTATTATTTGTTTAAGACTGAATAATACCTTTGAAGAACAATCAGTAAACTAGTGTGTATATTACAATACAAAGGAATCTATCCTAGCATGCCATCAAGCATGAGTAGCGCTAGGCTAGTTGTACAGTACAGATGAGTACAGTCAACATGTCACATAATTAAATGTTAGTATATCCCAAAATTCAATGAAATATTAAATGAAATATTTATCACAAACGCCACCTCATTTCTACTGGTGCTAGCAGTTAAGTCATATCATACAGAAAAAGCCGACTAAGGATGGCTGACACGGTCAGGTTCAGCGGATAAAAACCAAAATAACAATAAAAACACATAATCAATCTAAATCCTGCTTGTTAGTTACCCAGCATCATTGATATATAAGCTGCTAGCGATTCATTACTGAAATCTTACCTTCAAAGCTGACGAAGTCGCGCTAGCTAACTAGCAGGCAATGCTAGCTAAATTGGTTGTAACAACCAAGATCAAATATAGATAATTACGCTGTGCATATACAAATGAAGACCAGTATAAGCATCATAAAGGGCCTCTGATACAATATAGACAGTTGACAATTCAAAAGAGTTCGATATTTCAGCAACTTACCTCTGGAACTAATCGACGCGCCGTAATGTAAGTGAATGAGGTCCAACGCCCAAATGACAATATTTTGAACTATTTCAATGTCCATACCCCGGAAGTAGGCGCCGCCATTTTTTACAACGGAGGTCTATGGGAGTGTCGTAACTCTTATCTCTCTAGGGCTCTGCACTTACCCAATTCCTTTTATCCTGAAGCTTATGGCATATCTTTAATGCAAATTATACCTGAGTCAATCCAATGTTGATACATTAATGAATTTCCTCTAAGATCCGTTATATACTTAGATCCCCAAATGGTCTGGTTTCCAACCTCATCTCCTGTACGGCTCCTTTAGTGTTCCACCCCCTGCTTTCTGCCAGCTAGCCCATCTTTGAATGACACATTGATAGAAAGAAGGAATCCCTGTTCAAATCAAGGTCTTTCCGAATCAATTGAGAAATAGTTTAGGCAATAGCTTCCAGTCCCCTGATGTTGGGTGATTGATCCATAATACGCTTCAACCAACCATAATGAAGTGCTTCTCTGTGAGATAAAAATATATAGCATTTTAAACCCTGTCTCATAATCTCCAGTGATAACTGATCTTTTTCAATTGTATGCCTCTTTCCAGACCAAATCGTCTAGGGGTAAGATGAATAACTTGGCTTTGGATAAGTTGAGCCTATACATAAGGGAAAATACTGTACCGTACACCACATGGCTTTAATACATACATATTGTTTATGAGGAGAGAAAAGCTGTGTTTTTCATCAACGCATATATGAAAGGAAGTTACATCAACACACATAAGATAATTGCATAACACAAATTCCCCTTAAACCTTCATCTTATTCAAAGAAGAATTAGAGCATAATAAATGAAGCGGTAATACTGGCTATGCATCATACTTATAATGTATTATAATCAGCTTATAACACTATAATTATTGTTCTAGGAACTCATTGATGCTCATAAATGAAGCAGTTGATGTGGGATTCAGCGGTAGTAGGATTCAAGGCGTTTTTAGAATCGGCTATACAGTTATACAGAAGGACCAGAGTTTACTCTGAATAGGAAGTGTTTTAAGGAAGATTTCAGAACCCATGGTGTAGGACTAAAACACATACACGCATATTACAATCACTCACTTAGACTGGCCTCCAATGTGTTAAAACAAGAGACACAGAACAGTGTCCCTTATGGGGTTAATTAGGGTTAGGCTTGGGGCTAGGGGTAAAGATAGTTTTGAGGGAACATAGGGCTGACTGTAGGTACGCTCCTGTGTATGACAGTGCAAAATGTTTGCCTATTCTTTGACTCCTGTTGTCTGTTATTCTGTGTTAAAGTAGTAATAGTCTGTCCTTTAGCACAGTTACATATCTGCCCGGTACAAATGTTTAAGTGAACAGCTTGACCTGTATCTGTTTTTGTGTACTTGTCTAGGCGGATGATGTGTCCCTTCAAAATGTGGCAGGCAAGACAGTTTTCTGAATCTTTCAACAGTGTAATAGAATCGGACCATATTTTCATCAGCATCCTGGGCTCTACAAAGAGCAGTTAGCACTGTTGAAAAAAGGACACATATATGAGAGAAGTATAACAGTTTATTTTGTATAACATGTAAAGCCTTGAAACACAATATTTGTATGCACAAATTACTCAAGTATAAAGACTTCAGCCCATTGTGTCCGATGACAGCTGAAGGAGAGAGCTGGTTAGGAAGGCGTAACTCCTTTTCCCCGCAGCGTTCCATAACTTAAGCATTGGTCTGTTTATAGGAAAACATATGCAGCAGTTGTGGAGGATGCAGGACTTAAACATAAGTATGATTAAAACGAGCTACGCCATTACCCTCTCGACAACAAATAAATTATTATTATTAACAGACAGAACAGACGTGACTAGGAACTCTCAAGTAAACACGTGGCTCATAACCCTTTAGGAAACGCCCCCTATAGGATCCTCCCTTTATAGGAACCACCCCCTGCCTGCGGTCTGCATCCAGACCCATCTCCCAGCTGGGTGTAAAAAAGTAGGGCTTAACTCTAACGTCGGGCTTAGCTACGTCCGACTTAGTGATTCGAATTTACACCGAGTGCACCAAGCCTGACTAGTCTCGGGCGTAGCTGCGCCTGGTCTTAAGATGCGCGTCCACGTGAATACACACGAAACAGTAATTGTTGCCAAGCAACACACGTCTATATAATTTAACACTCGAACTCCTCCATTCAGAGCAAGCTAAGAATTGAATAACGAATATGGATAACGGAAAGAAGAGAAAAAACTATTTTACTGATAGAGAGATTAGAACATTAATTGAAATATATGCGGAGCATAAAAACTCGCTAACTGCCAAATGTAATAATACCATGACAAACAAACACAAACTCGCAGCCTGGAAGTCAATCACTGGTGAGATAAATTACTTGGGTGATGGAGGGATACGGACGGTGGAAGAGTGTAGGAAAAAGTGGAAGGACCTACTATCCAGAGCCAAAAAGGATGCATCGGTTCTCAAAAACCCTCCGACCGGCGGAGGCCCTGCTCCAAAAACCTCTCCATACAGCAAAATCATTATTTCTATTTTTGGAGAGGATTCCCCCACTTTCACCGGGTTGAATGGGATCGACAGCTCAGAGCCCTCAACCTTAACATTTGAAGAGGTTGACGCAGACGTGTCAGCTGTCACTAGTGGTAAGTCATTAATAGAGTAACATCACCCTACATTATCTATATACATATTACCCCCGTGAGACATCACGGCTAGCAAGATAACAATTAGCAATCACGGCAATTGATATCAACTGACAATAACTGACAGTAACTGACAGTAACTTGCCATTTTACAGACTCAGAGGACCGCAGAGAAGAGGGAAGTCCCACACCCACAGCGTCAGCGATGACTCAAGGGGAATCCCAAATGGCCACACCCCGAAAGAGAAAGAGGGATTTGTCAGAGCTACAGCGGGAACTGACGGAGAAAGAAATCGTTCATGTGGAGGTGGAGACCGTAAAATTGAGAGTGGAACACGAAGAAATTGAGATGGAGAAATTGAGACTCCAAATAATAATTCTTAAGAATCAGCTACTAATCACTGAAGAAGACGATGTGTTCACCGTTCTGTAATCATGTTGTACTTGTTTTTTATCTCAATTTCATGTTAATAGTTCTCCAAAATGTTGTTATTTAATGTTCTTGTGTTCTTTGAATAAAATAGGCCTAATGAAAATATGTGGTCACAAAGGGAGCTTATTGAAATGCAATTGCAAAAAAACAGCGTTCATTTTACAAATATATAGGTCTATAGGTTGTTTATTATATGATTGCGGGTAAGTCGTCCACCGATATCTTCACGGATGCCAGCAGGAGCCACAGGGTTCTCATCTGCCTCCAGTGCCAATTCTCCTTGAAGGAGGATTCTCTTTTTCACACAGATGTTGTGCAGCACCGCAGTGGCAGAAAGGATCACGCAGACACAATTTAGCCTATATCTACATTAAAAGGCTGGCCTTTTATATATTATAAAAATGACTTACTAACCTACGTTTGAGCACTCCAATGCAGCGCTCTACAATGTTCCTCGTTTGTGTATGCTTGTCGTTATAGTGGCGCTCTTGTGCAGTTCTCTCTGCGATGACAGGTGTCATTAGCCAGCGCTTCAGAGGGTATCCACTGTCTCCGAGAAGAAGACCGTTCACTCTCCCTGCCTCAAATTCCCGTTGAAGGGCGCGCTCTCTCAGGACTTCCAGACTGAAAACTCATCTCTTTCGACTCCACTTCGAGCGATAGAACTATTAACAAAGCACTAATATACTAATAAAGGACTGGCTTATCTAAAGCCAGTTGAGTAGCACTTGAAATGTCTTTGCTCTATGAAACCTGATGTACTTATATGATTCTGTTTTCTTCAAGTTTGTATTTTGTTGGTCGAACGCACTTATTGTAAGTCGCTTTGGATAAAAGCGTCAGCTAAATGCAATGTAATGTAATGTATACCTGATTTTAACAAAAAATATTGCCTGGATTTCGCTGCTTCTTCTTTGTGGTAGGTGAATATATAGTTCCTAAGGCGGTGCTGGAGGGCCAATGCAACTTGTCTGATAGCCCGACATGCAGTTGTGCACTGGTCTTAACCTTCGGTTCTACGACGGACGTATAGTTACGCCCAGTTTACGCCCAGCTGGTGCACTCCACTGCAGTCGGTTAAATGTGATTGATACTTTAGTTTTAATGTGCTTCTTTATTCACCTTTTATTTTTAAATGTGTAAAAGCAAATACTTTGGATTAATTCAAATTGTGGGAGAATAATTCATAAAGAAATCAATGAATAAATAAATATCCACCGATCGATATCGGCCGATACTCACTCTCTACACAGAGAGAGAGAGAGAGAGAGAGAGATGCTCGAGCAAGTTTATTTATTTAAATTGGTTAACACGTGAACTTGACAGCCCTAAACATATATATACAGAATATATATATTTTTGAGAGAGATATACACTAGTATTAGATGCAGTCAAAAGTTGACACATCTTCTCTTTCGAAGTTTTTATTTAAATTGGTTCTACTTTCTAGATTTAGAGCCCCTCCTCCAACACACACGAACGCGCACATGACCAATGAGGGCACGAGATAAGTTTGTGCACAGATGGAAGGCTGACAGGCAGGTAGGCCATCCAGTTACTTTAGCCGGCTCAGATGATTGGTCGTGCTTTTTACAGTACTATGGCTTCCACAGATGATATTTGTTTATGGGTTTTTTGTCAAAGCACTTAAGATATTCATTGCTATCGGGATGTTAAGAGCATTCCATGGAATATAACAACAAGTTTATCTTGAGCCGGTTTCTCAAACTTACCTACCCCACCTTTAACTGGAATTATCTAGTGAACAAAAAAGTGTTAACAAATCCAGAATATGATTTATATTTTGCTGGCTACTGCAGAATGCTGTGGTAGCCATGCTGGTTAAGGGTGCCTTGAACTCTGAATAAATCACCAACAGTGACACCAGTAAAGCCCCCCCCCCCCCCCCCCACCATCTCACCCCCTCCTCCATGCTTCACGGTGGGAACCACTCATGCAGAAACCATCCGCTCACCTTCTCTGCGTCTCACAAAGACACATCAGACCAAAGTACAGATTTCCACTTTCTAATGTCCAATCCTTGTGTTTCTTGGCCCAAACAATTCTCTTCTTCTTGTTGTTCATCCTCAGTAGTGGATCTTTGCAGCAATTGGACCTTGAAGGCCTGATTCACGCAGTCTCCTCTGAACAGTGGATGTTGAGATTGTCTGCTACTTGAGCTCTGTGATCATTTATGTGGGCTCTAATCTGAGGTGCTTTAATTTGCGGTTTCTGAGCCTGGTAACTCTGATGTGTTTATCCTCTGAGCAGAGGTAACTCTTGCTCTTCCTTTCCCGGGGGGGTCCTCATGAGAGCCAGTCTCATCATAGCATTCCATGGTTTTTGCGACTGCACTTGAGGATACATTCAAAGTTCTTGAAATGTTCCGGATCGACTGGCCTTCATTTCTTAAAGTGATGATGGACGGTCGCTTCTCTTTACTGAGTTGAGTCGTTCTTGCTATAATATGGATTACAACAGCAGTCAAATAGGGCTTTCCACTGTGCACTAACTCTACCTCTGCACAACACAACTGATGGTCTCAAACACATTCAGAAGGCAAGTCATTCCACACATTGACTCTTGACAAGGCACACATGTTAATAGAAAACCATTCCAGGTGACGACCTCATGAAGCTGACTGAGAGAAGCCCAGAGTGAGCAAAGCTGTCATCAAGGCAAAAGGGGCTACTTTGAAGAATCTAAAATAAAAATCATATTCTTGATTCTTTTTAACACTTTTTTATGAACTAGATAATTCCATATGTGTTCTTTCATAGTTTTGATGTCTTCAGTGTTAATCTGCAAAGTATAAAGAAATTAAAATAAACAAAAAACATTGAATGAGAAGGTGTCCAAACGTTTGACTGGTACTGTATATAAAAAACACACATATTTGAACATTTAGCAGGTTCCCTCATCCATAATCATTTATACAAGCGCAACTTTGAACATACAGCAGTAAAATGCAACTTACAAAATAATCAAGAAACAACATAAATTAAACACTGACAGGGAACATTTTACTGCACCATCATTACTGTTACATAAGAAGGTGCTGTCAAATGTTCTGTTAATAATTGCATACTTTTACTTAAATAAGGTTTGAATGCAGGATTTTAATTTGTAACAGAGTATTTTCATTCTATACTGTAGGCGTAGTGTATCTGTGAACGATCCCAAATACAATTCCTTGTTTACATTGCGGCTAGTGCTACGCCAGAAGAAAAAACCCTTTTACATTTTGAACTGGAAGTGGAAAGGGGCTGGGCTACATGAGGTGACTTGAGCCAACAAAAATACACAATAGGTGGGACTAAGAAAGATAATGTGAAAATATAAAAACAAAGGCATTCATTAGGGCTGCAAAATGTCTCCCATTGTAATGGTGATGAGGTTTTTAAATGCTAACACTTAACAGTTTGTTCTGACTGTGTTTCCTGTTTCCTGCAGACGTCCAGCAGCTGGTGGTGGTTAAAGAAGAGCTTCTCCCTGACCAGCAGGAGTGGAGCACCAGTCTGGACCAGGAGGACCCAGAGCCCCCCCCACACATTAAGCAGGAACAGGATGGAGAGCAGCTTCAGGAGCTGGAGGAGGCTGATATCACCAAGTCCACTTTCACTCCTGACCCTGTGAAGAGTGAAGATGACGAAGAGAAACCTCAGTCCTCTCAGCCTCATCAAAGACAAACTGAACACATGGAAACAGAAGCTGATGGAGATGACTGTCGAGGACCAGAACCAGCCAGGAACTCAGATCCAGAGAGCAGTTTACAACCAAAGACTGAGGACCACACTGAAGAATCTTCTGAACCTGACACTAGAGACTCTTCTGAACCTGACACTAGAGACTCTTCTGAACCTGACTCTGAAGACTATTCTGAACCTGACATTGAAGACTCTTCTGAACCTGACACTGAAGACAGTGCTGATTGGAAAGAGACCAGAGAACCTGCCTCAGGCTCAAACTCACTGAAAAATAGACATGAATCTGTCAGTGATCCACAACGTAGTGCTGAAAAGAAACAATTCAGCTGCTCAGTCTGTAAGAAAGCTTTTTCATTGAGTGGAGATTTAAAGAGACACATGAGAGTCCACACAGGAGAGAAACCATTCACCTGCTCGGTCTGTAAGAAATCGTTTTCACGGAGTGGAAGTTTAAAGGCACACATGAGAATCCACACAGGAGAGAAACCATTCACCTGCTCAGTCTGTAAGAAATCTTTTTCACATAGTGGAGAGTTAAAGAAACACATGAGAGTCCACACAGGAGAGAAACCATTCACCTGCTCGGTCTGTAAGAAAGCTTTTTCACGGAGTGGACATTTAAAGAGACACATGAGAATCCACACAGGAGAGAAACCATTCAGCTGCTCAGTCTGTAAGAAAGCTTTTTCACAGAGTGGAGAGTTAAAGAAACACATGAGAGTCCACACAGGAGAGAAACCATTCACCTGCTCGGTCTGTAAGAAAGCTTTTTCACGGAGTGGACATTTAAAGAGACACATGCTAATCCACACAGGAGAGAAACCATTCACCTGCTCAGTCTGTAAGAAAGCTTTTTCACGGAGTGGAAATTTAAAGTCACACATGAGAATCCACACAGGAGAGGAAAAATAGATCTGCAAAGTTTGTGACAAAATATTTAAATGGCGTAATCGTTTAAAAAGACCAAGTGTGTTGGTAAGGGAATACATTTGTCTATTTTGTATCCTAATGCCGTTACATGTAATACGTTACTCCCTAAGCCTGTTTTCACCCACCTGCAACCGATTCACTAATAATCACAAATGTTCATTTCTTCGACCCCTTGAGACTATTTCTTGTTTAATAATCGTTACATCTCCTCAGGACCAAGTTCCCGTGTCCTGCCTTTCACCTGCTGATCACCCACTGCTCATTTAAGGTGGACTCACCTTTACAAGGGACCAGCTAGTCTTAGTGTCTTAATGCAAACGTTTTGTAAAGTGATGCTAGACCAACAACGTGCTGTTGGGCTGTGTGCTCTCTGCAGGACGGTGTCTGTACTCAAATATTGTTGATGAAATGAGAGCTTCACTCTGTTTTTGTTGTCTAAACAACGCCAACAGAGCGATACGTCTTCTTTCACGCAGATGGCATAAATGTTACATCATGCAGTTCAACTGTCATCCACATATTAGAGATTCAAAACAGCAATGTGTGAGATAAGGCTAGTAATTGACTATTTCAACAGAATGTGAAGAGGTTACAGTCTTGAGGCCATGTCCAATATGTTTATGTTTTGTTTGATTAAATCGACTGAAATGAGCATTCAATGACTCAATTATTCTGAATTACTGTCATTACATCATGGGTTTGCATTGCAATATTAGAACGCATAAAACCCAACTTTATTTCTTCCAAGTTGTGGGTGTTCATTGTTTAGAAGTCTGCTGTGTTTCATCCAAGCTTCCACTGCGTGCTCCGATAATGCTGAAGGTATCTGTTGTATGCTTTACCTGCTCCAGTAACACAAGTGTAATTGACTGGACAGAGACAAGAGATAGTGGATGGATCCAGAGGAGAACCAGAAGATAGTCCGCACAGAGCCTTCAGGCTCTGAATATGATCAGGAATAGAGCTAGAGAAAAACTCCAAAAACCTGAATAGAGCTAGAAGATAGCAAAGCCAAGAAAGACCCAGACAGGAAGGAGCCAAAAGAGTTTGTATTTTTTATTTTTTAATATTCAAGCTCTTCTCTTAAGATATTAGATCTTCCTATCTCAACATGTATCCTTTTATGCATTAAAAAAACCTTACATGTTTGCGGCCAATTATTGAGATTGTTTCACAGCTTTATCTTAAATATTTAGACTGTTTTCTTTACATATAGATCACATAGGATGAACAGCACGATCCACTCTGCTGGATTCTGCCCAAATGCATGCACACATCTCGCTGTATCCAAACTCCTGCAGTTGTATTGTTCTGGATTCAGAGTGAAGTGTATTAGATGGTCTGCACTCTTATTGTTATGTATTTAATATAAAGTCAAATACCCATTGTGACGGCCCCAGAGCCTGTGTGCAAGGTGTGTTACAGGTCTTACGGTGGGGTGGAGCTGAAGAGGCCAATCAGCGCGATCGCGGACACCTGGCCGGCGCCGAGGTGCTATTAAGCCCAGCTGCCCGGAGTCAAGGAGGCCTCTGACTCTCTCCAAGCCGGCCGCATGAGGAGTAACACGGCGATCCTCTCCCCTCGTCCATCTATTTTGTGCATTATATTTAACAGCCGCAATAAATGTGCCGTGGTTTTTGAAAACTCGTGTACGTTTGGTTATCTTTCCGTTGTGGCCTACGAGCCGGTCATAACACCCATAAAGTCAGAAAATAAAAGAGTCTCACTTAAGGAAAAAGGTTCTGAACCAGTGAGAGTTATGAGGGGCCGTACGGGACATTATTTAGAACTACCGTTCACACACACACACATATGAAACTGGTTCATATATATACACATGTGAAATGCACTCACACGATTTCAGGTGTGTGTGAGAGAGATTTCAGTATGTTGTGAGAGGGATTTCAGTATTTTGTGAGAGAGGGATTTCAGTATGTTGTGAGAGAGAGATTTCAGTATGTTGTGAGAGAGAGATTTCAGTATGTTGTGAGAGAGGGATTTCAGTATGTTGAGAGAGAGAGATTTCAGTATGTTGTGAGAGAGGGATTTCAGTATGTTGAGAGAGAGAGGGATTTCAGTATGTTGTGTGAGAGGGATTTCAGTATGTTGTGTGAGAGGGATTTCAGTATGTTGTGTGAGAGGGATTTCAGTATGTTGTGTGAGAGGGATTTCAGTATGTTGTGTGAGAGGGATTTCAGTATGTTGTGCGAGAGAGATTTCAGTATTTTGTGAGAGAGGGATTTCAGTATGTTGTGTGAGAGGGATTTCAGTATGTTGTGTGAGAGAGATTTCAGTATGTTGAGAGAGAGAGATTTCAGTATGTTGAGAGAGAGATTTCAGTATGTTGAGAGAGAGGGATTTCAGTATGTTGTGAGAGAGAGATTTCAGTATGTTGTGAGAGAGAGAGATTTCAGTATGTTGTGAGAGAGGGATTTTAGTATGTTGTGAGAGAGAGAGATTTCAGTATGTTGTGAGAGAGAGGGATTTCAGTATTTTGTGAGAGAGGGATTTCAGTATGTTGTGTGAGAGGGATTTCAGTATGTTGTGTGAGAGAGATTTCAGTATGTTGAGAGAGAGAGATTTCAGTATGTTGAGAGAGAGGGATTCAGTATGTTGTGAGAGAGAGATTTCAGTATGTTGTGAGAGAGAGATTTCAGTATGTTGAGAGAGAGAGATTTCAGTATGTTGAGAGAGAGGGATTTCAGTATGTTGTGAGAGAGAGATTTCAGTATGTTGTGAGAGAGGGATTTCAGTATGTTGTGAGAGAGAGATTTCAGTATGTTGTGAGAGAGGGATTTCAGTATGTTGTGAGAGAGAGATTTCAGTATGTTGAGAGAGAGATTTCAGTATGTTGAGAGAGAGAGATTTCAGTATGTTGTGAGAGAGAGATTTCAGTATGTTGAGAGAGAGAGATTTCAGTATGTTGAGAGAGAGAGATTTCAGTATGTTGAGAGAGAGAGATTTCAGTATGTTGTGAGAGAGAGATTTCAGTATGTTGAGAGAGAGAGATTTCAGTATGTTGAGAGAGAGAGATTTCAGTATGTTGTGAGAGAGAGATTTCAGTATGTGAGAGAGAGAGATTTCAGTATGTTGTGAGAGAGAGAGATTTCAGTATGTTGTGAGAGAGAGATTTCAGTATGTTGAGAGAGAGAGATTTCAGTATGTTGTGAGAGAGAGATTTCAGTATGTTGTGAGAGAGAGATTTCAGTATGTTGAGAGAGAGATTTCAGTATGTTGAGAGAGAGATTTCAGTATGTTGTGAGAGAGAGATTTCAGTATGTTGTGAGAGAGAGATTTCAGTATGTTGAGAGAGAGAGATTTCAGTATGTTGTGAGAGAGAGATTTCAGTATGTTGAGAGAGAGAGATTTCAGTATGTTGAGAGAGAGAGATTTCAGTATGTTGAGAGAGAGAGATTTCAGTATGTTGTGAGAGAGAGATTTCAGTATGTTGAGAGAGAGAGATTTCAGTATGTTGAGAGAGAGAGAGATTTCAGTATGTTGTGAGAGAGAGATTTCAGTATGTTGTGAGAGAGAGATTTCAGTATGTTGTGAGAGAGAGATTTCAGTATGTTGAGAGAGAGAGATTTCAGTATGTTGTGAGAGAGAGATTTCAGTATGTTGTGAGAGAGAGGATTTTCAGTATGTTGTGAGAGAGAGATTTCAGTATGTTGTGAGAGAGATTTCAGTAGTGAGAGAGATTTCAGTATGTTGTGAGAGAGAGATTTCAGTATGTTGTGAGAGAGATTTCAGTATGTTGTGAGAGAGAGATTTCAGTATGTTGTGAGAGAGAGATTTCAGTATGTTGTGAGAGAGAGATTTCAGTATGTTGTGAGAGAGAGATTTCAGTATGTTGTGAGAGAGAGATTTCAGTATGTTGAGAGAGAGAGATTTCAGTATGTTGAGAGAGAGAGATTTCAGTATGTTGTGAGAGAGAGATTTCAGTATGTTGTGAGAGAGAGATTTCAGTATGTTGTGAGAGAGAGATTTCAGTATGTTGAGAGAGAGAGATTTCAGTATGTTGTGAGAGAGAGATTTCAGTATGTTGTGTGAGAGAGATTTCAGTATGTTGAGAGAGAGAGATTTCAGTATGTTGTGTGAGAGAGATTTCAGTATGTTGTGAGAGAGAGATTTCAGTATGTTGTGTGAGAGAGATTTCAGTATGTTGTGAGAGAGAGATTTCAGTATGTTGTGAGAGAGAGATTTCAGTATGTTGAGAGAGAGAGATTTCAGTATGTTGTGTGAGAGAGATTTCAGTATGTTGTGAGAGAGAGATTTCAGTATGTTGTGTGAGAGAGATTTCAGTATGTTGTGAGAGAGAGATTTCAGTATGTTGTGAGAGAGAGATTTCAGTATGTTGTGAGAGAGAGATTTCAGTATGTTGAGAGAGAGAGATTTCAGTATGTTGTGAGAGAGAGATTTCAGTATGTTGTGTGAGAGAGATTTCAGTATGTTGTGAGAGAGAGATTTCAGTATGTTGTGTGAGAGAGATTTCAGTATGTTGTGAGAGAGAGATTTCAGTATGTTGTGTGAGAGAGATTTCAGTATGTTGAGAGAGAGAGATTTCAGTATGTTGTGTGAGAGAGATTTCAGTATGTTGTGAGAGAGAGATTTCAGTATGTTGTGTGAGAGAGATTTCAGTATGTTGTGAGAGAGAGATTTCAGTATGTTGTGAGAGAGAGATTTCAGTATGTTGTGAGAGAGATTTCAGTATGTTGAGAGAGAGAGATTTCAGTATGTTGAGAGAGAGATTTCAGTATGTTGAGAGAGAGAGATTTCAGTATGTTGTGAGAGAGATTTCAGTATGTTGTGTGAGAGAGATTTCAGTATGTTGTGAGAGAGAGATTTCAGTATGTTGTGAGAGAGAGATTTCAGTATGTTGTGAGAGAGAGAGATTTCAGTATGTTGTGAGAGAGAGAGATTTCAGTATGTTGAGAGAGAGATTTCAGTATGTTGAGAGAGAGATTTCAGTATGTTGAGAGAGAGATTTCAGTATGTTGTGAGAGAGAGATTTCAGTATGTTGTGAGAGAGAGATTTCAGTATGTTGTGAGAGAGAGATTTCAGTATGTTGTGAGAGAGAGATTTCAGTATGTTGAGAGAGAGAGAGATTTCAGTATGTTGAGAGAGAGAGATTTCAGTATGTTGAGAGAGAGAGATTTCAGTATGTTGAGAGAGAGATTTCAGTATGTTGTGAGAGAGATTTCAGTATGTTGAGAGAGAGAGATTTCAGTATGTTGAGAGAGAGATTTCAGTATGTTGAGAGAGAGATTTCAGTATGTTGTGAGAGAGAGAGATTTCAGTATGTTGTGAGAGAGAGATTTCAGTATGTTGTGAGAGAGAGAGAGAGATTTCAGTATGTTGAGAGAGAGATTTCAGTATGTTGAGAGAGAGATTTCAGTATGTTGAGAGAGAGATTTCAGTATGTGTGAGAGAGAGATTCAGTATGTTGAGAGAGAGATTTCAGTATGTTGTGTGAGAGAGATTTCAGTATGTTGTGAGAGAGAGATTTCAGTATGTTGTGAGAGAGAGATTTCAGTATGTTGAGAGAGAGATTTCAGTATGTTGTGAGAGAGAGATTTCAGTATGTTGTGAGAGAGAGAGATTTCAGTATGTTGTGAGAGAGAGATTTCAGTATGTTGTGAGAGAGAGATTTCAGTATGTTGTGAGAGAGATTTCAGTATGTTGAGAGAGAGATTTCAGTATGTTGTGAGAGAGAGATTTCAGTATGTTGTGAGAGAGAGATTTCAGTATGTTGTGAGAGAGGGATTTCAGTATGTTGTGAGAGAGATTTCAGTATGTTGTGAGAGAGATTTCAGTATGTTGTGAGAGAGAGATTTCAGTATGTTGTGAGAGAGATTTCAGTATGTTGTGAGAGAGATTTCAGTATGTTGTGAGAGAGATTTCAGTATGTTGTGAGAGAGAGATTTCAGTATGTTGTGAGAGAGAGATTTCAGTATGTTGTGAGAGAGAGATTCAGTATATTGTGAGAGAGATTTCAGTATGTTGTGAGAGAGATTTCAGTATGTTGTGAGAGAGAGATTTCAGTATGTTGTGAGAGAGAGATTTCAGTATGTTGTGTGAGAGAGATTTCAGTATGTTGTGAGAGAGAGATTTCAGTATGTTGAGAGAGAGATTTCAGTATGTTGAGAGAGAGAGATTTCAGTATGTTGAGAGAGAGATTTCAGTATGTTGTGAGAGAGATTTCAGTATGTTGAGAGAGAGGGATTTCAGTATGTTGAGAGAGAGAGATTTTCAGTATGTTGAGAGAGAGGGATTTCAGTATGTTGAGAGAGAGAGATTTCAGTATGTTGAGAGAGAGGGATTTCAGTATGTTGAGAGAGAGAGATTTCAGTATGTTGAGAGAGAGAGATTTCAGTATGTTGGAGGAGAGAGAGATTTCAGTATGTTGAGAGAGAGGATTCAGTATTTGGAGAGATTTCAGTAGGTTGAGAGAGAGAGATTTCAGTATGTGTGAGAGAGATTTCAGTATGTTGAGAGAGAGAGATTTCAGTATGTTGGAGAGAGGGATTTTCAGTATGTTGAGAGAGAGATTTCAGTATGTGTGAGAGAGATTTCAGTATGTTGTGAGAGAGAGATTTCAGTATGTTGAGAGAGAGAGATTTCAGTATGTTGAGAGAGAGAGATTTCAGTATGTTGAGAGAGAGATTTCAGTATGTTGTGAGAGAGATTTCAGTATGTTGTGAGAGAGAGAGATTTCAGTATGTTGTGAGAGAGAGATTTCAGTATGTTGAGAGAGAGAGATTTCAGTATGTTGAGAGAGAGAGATTTCAGTATGTTGAGAGAGAGAGATTTCAGTATGTTGTGTGAGAGAGATTTCAGTATGTTGAGAGAGAGAGATTTCAGTATGTTGAGAGAGAGAGATTTCAGTATGTTGAGAGAGAGAGATTTCAGTATGTTGTGAGAGAGAGATTTCAGTATGTTGTGAGAGAGAGATTTCAGTATGTTGAGAGAGAGAGATTTCAGTATGTTGTGAGAGAGATTTCAGTATGTTGTGAGAGAGAGATTTCAGTATGTTGAGTGAGAGAGATTTCAGTATGTTGTGTGAGAGAGATTTCAGTATGTTTGTGAGAGAGAGATTTCAGTATGTTGAGAGAGAGATTTCAGTATGTTGTGAGAGAGATTTCAGTATGTTGTGAGAGAGAGATTTCAGTATGTTGTGTGAGAGAGATTTCAGTATGTTGTGTGAGAGAGATTTCAGTATGTTGAGAGAGAGATTTCAGTATGTTGTGAGAGAGATTTCAGTATGTTGTGAGAGAGAGATTTCAGTATGTTGTGAGAGAGATTTCAGTATGTTGTGTGAGAGAGATGTCAGTATGTTGTGAGAGAGACATTTCAGTATGTTGTGTGAGAGAGATTTCAGTATGTTGTGAGAGAGACATTTCAGTATGTTGTGAGAGAGATTTCAGTATGTTGTGAGAGAGAGATTTCAGTATGTTGTGAGAGAGACATTTCAGTATGTTGTGTGAGAGAGATTTCAGTATGTTGAGAGAGAGAGATTTCAGTATGTTGAGAGAGAGAGATTTCAGTATGTTGTGAGAGAGGGATTTCAGTATGTTGTGTGAGAGGGATTTCAGTATGTTGTGAGAGAGATTTCAGTATGTTGTGAGAGAGACATTTCAGTATGTTGTGTGAGAGAGATTTCAGTATAGAGAGAGATTTCAGTATGTTGAGAGAGAGAGATTTCAGTATGTTGTGAGAGAGACATTTCAGTATGTTGTGTGAGAGAGATTTCAGTATGTTGTGAGAGAGAGATTTCAGTATGTTGTGAGAGAGATTTCAGTATGTTGTGAGAGAGATTTCAGTATGTTGTGTGAGAGAGATTTCAGTATGTTGTGAGAGAGAGATTTCAGTATGTTGTGAGAGAGATTTCAGTATGTTGTGTGAGAGAGATTTCAGTATGTTGTGAGAGAGAGATTTCAGTATGTTGTGTGAGAGAGATTTCAGTATGTTGAGAGAGAGAGATTTCAGTATGTTGAGAGAGAGAGAGATTTCAGTATGTTGAGAGAGAGAGATTTCAGTATGTTGAGAGAGAGAGATTTCAGTATGTTGAGAGAGAGGGATTTCAGTATGTTGAGAGAGAGAGATTTCAGTATGTTGTGAGAGAGAGATTTCAGTATGTTGTGAGAGAGATTTCAGTATGTTGTGAGAGAGATTTCAGTATGTTGAGAGAGAGATTTCAGTATGTTGTGTGAGAGAGATTTCAGTATGTTGTGAGAGAGATTTCAGTATGTTGTGAGAGAGGGATTTCAGTATGTTGTGAGAGAGATTTCAGTATGTTGTGTGAGAGAGATTTCAGTATGTTGTGAGAGAGAGATTTCAGTATGTTGTGTGAGAGAGATTTCAGTATGTTGTGAGAGAGATTTCAGTATGTTGTGAGAGAGATTTCAGTATGTTGAGAGAGAGATTTCAGTATGTTGTGTGAGAGAGATTTCAGTATGTTGTGAGAGAGATTTCAGTATGTTGAGAGAGAGATTTCAGTATGTTGTGTGAGAGAGATTTCAGTATGTTGTGAGAGAGATTTCAGTATGTTGTGAGAGAGGGATTTCAGTATGTTGTGAGAGAGATTTCAGTATGTTGTGTGAGAGAGATTTCAGTATGTTGTGAGAGAGAGATTTCAGTATGTTGTGTGAGAGGGATTTCAGTATGTTGTGAGAGAGAGATTTCAGTATGTTGTGAGAGAGGGATTTCAGTATGTTGTGAGAGAGAGATTTCAGTATGTTGTGAGAGAGAGGGATTTCAGTATGTTGTGAGAGAGAGATTTCAGTATGTTGTGAGAGAGAGATTTCAGTATGTTGTGCAGGGCTCGCAATTAACGATGTCCCGGGGACCATAACAATTCTTACTGGGACACAAATCTATTTTGTCTGGGACTAATTTCGGGACAGTGAAAAAAAAATTAAAAGTAAACTTCAAAATGGGTGTTATTTGCAAAGTCATTGGGCTATCAAATCATAGAATGCATTCTACGTCATCCACTCTGCTGCTGACTGCTGCTAGACTCGCGCCAATGCAACGGTCACGACAGTTTAAAAAAAGTAGAAAGAAATGCTGAGGAGGTTGAATAAACAGCCCCTGATGCAAGCCCCAATTCTGCCGACTCCCAAAACGAAAACATCCCAAGTCCTGGTCATGATGCATCGTCTTCCACTGTGGTAAGTTAGTTGTCTTAAGTGTCAATGTTAGCTAGCGTTATGAGTGAGTGAGAGCAAAATGATTGACATTCATGAATGAAGATAGAAGATCAATTTATATAATAATTAATAATAATTCCTTACATTTATTCTAGCGCTTTATCAATGACTCAAAGCGCTTTTACATATACACACATTACACATGTTACACAGGGAACACATGCAAATTGATGCAATGGTCAGATACTGTTGACAATACCCACAAACTTATTCCTATAGTACTACTGACTTGTGAGGATAACTTGTAATTAGAACTGAAAACAGATACATTTATTAAACTGTATTATGGAACTTCTGTTTTTTTATTATCATTCATACCACTTTTATTGCCAGATGGAGGGTTCCGATCATAAAACACAGAGACCATACAGCCATACCATAATGAATTGAAAAATACAAATCAGAATTCTTCTATGTTGACATGACAATGATAAATTAGTCTGGATATTGAGAAACAATAGAAAAACATGTCTTAAAACAACTCTCTTCCCTTCTACTCTAGGAGAGGCAACAGATCAGACTAATATTCATATGTTTAAAATAACAAGTATTTTAAACTTACATGGTGGACCAGAGTCTATGGTGTGATGATTAAGTGACAAAAAAGTATCAAATTATATGTATTCTGCATAATTGGGGGGGCGACGATACAAATTTAAATTTGGGACACTGCTGGTTATATCCGGGACAATACAAAGTAGAATTCGGGACAGTTGTGGGACACTGAGGAACAAAGTTAATTTCGAGCCCTGGGAGCGATCCCTATATAGAAAGCTGAGTCTAGCTTTAACCTTGGTCTGAATTTTGGAGAGATATTCTGAGAAGGACAGATGAACTATTTCGAGGTTCCGGCCATTTGCGGTCACAATAGTGCCAGTTTGGGAGGCACCACTGCGGCCAAACTGTTACGGTTTGTGCAGGAAGCAGGACCCAAATGCAGATTAAAGTGTCAAAAACTCCTTTATTTCAAGGCAAAACGATAAACAAAGACAGAACAGAACACTCACCGACGACCAAGTCATAACACAAGACGAACCGACAAAGACAGACGGAAAAACCAGAACTTAAATACACCCAGGACTAATCAAACAAACACGAGACAGGTGAGGAGGTAGTAGAAAACACAGAGGCACCAGGTGAACACAATCGGGTAATCAGGGAGGGAAAACAGACAGAAAGCAACAGGCAGGAAACGGGGTGAACAATTTACAAAATAAAACAGGAAACCCAAAGATAGAAAAAGACAAGACAAAACAACAACACAGACAGATCTTGACAGTACCCCCCCCTCAAGGGACGGATCCCAGACGTCCCAAAACAAAACAAAAAAAGTCCAAAACCTTAAGCAGGGTGGGTGGAGGGGGTCCGGAGGAGGGATGCATCACTAAGCCACCAGGGTGGGTGGAGGGGGTCTGGAGGACGGGCTTGGGCTGACAGCCCAGGGGCACGGCAGATGACCAGGAAGGGGTCTCGGGCAGACGGCCCGGGGGCAAGGCAGAGGACCAGGAAGGGGTCTCGGGCGGACGGCCCTGGGTCAAGGCAGAGTCCAAAATGGGGGTTATGGAGGGGTGAAGGCCTCCGCGGGCGAACTCAGGGGGCCGAGCATGAGGGCGAGGACTGCGGCCGGAAAAGTCAGGGGGCCGAGCATGAGGGCGAGGACCGAGGCCGGAAGAGTCAGGAGGCCGGGCCCGAGGGCGAGGACCGCGGCAGGAAGAGTCAGGGGGCCGGGCTCGAGGGCGAAGACAGCGGCTCTCAGAGGGCCGGGCTCGAGGGGGCCGGGCTCGAGGGGGCCGGGCTCGAGGGTGAAGACTGCGGCTCTCAGAGGGCCGGGCTCGAGGGCGAAGACTGCAGCACTCAGAGGGCCGGGCTCGAGGGCGAAGACCAGACAGCTCCGGAGGCCGGGCAGGAAGGCGCTGACGGGACAGTGCCGGCGGCCGGGCAGGACCCGGTGTCGGAGCTGGTGGGACAGGCCTCGGCAGCATCCCCCACGGAAGAGGACCAGGACACGGGATTTGCAGGATCCCGGGCAGGAGAGCATTCGGCGGGGCCTCCAACGGCACAGTACATAGGATTGGCAGGACCCCCGGCAGGAGAGTAGACGGCGGGACCTCCAACGAGACAGGACAAAGGTTTGGCAGGACCCCCGGCAGGAGAGTAGTTGGCGGGACCTCCAACAGCACAGGACAAAGGGTTGGCAGGACCCCCGGCAGGAGAGTAGTCGGTGGGACCTCCAACGAGACAGGACAAGGAGCTGGCAGGACCCCCGGCAGGAGAGTAGACGGCGGGACCTCCAACGAGACAGGACAAAGGGTTGGCAGGACCCCCGGCAGGAGAGTAGACGGCAGGACCTCCAACAGCACAGGACAAAGGGTTGGCAGGACTCCCGGCAGGAGAGTAGTCGGCAGGGCCTCCAACGGCACAGAACAAAGAGTTGGCAGGACCCCCGGCAGGAGAGTAGTCGGCGGGGCATCCAACGGCACAGGACAAAGGGTTGGCAGGACCCCCGGCAGGAGAGTAGTCGGCGGGACCTCCAACGAGACAGGACAAGTAGCTGGCAGGACCCCCGGCAGGAGAGTAGACGGCGGGACCTCCAAGGGGACAGGACAAAGGATTGGCAGGACCCCCGGCAGGAGAGTAGTCGGCGGGGCCTCCAACGGCACAGGACATAGGATTGGCAGGACCCCCGGCAGGAGAGTAGACGGCGGGACCTCCAACGAGACAGGACAAAGGGTTGGCAGGACCCCCGGCAGGAGAGTAGTCGGCGGGACCTCCAATGAGACAGGACAAGGAGCTGGCGTAGTCTGGGGAGCCAGCAGGAGACGAGGTGCTGGAGTCAGCAGGTACGCCAACAAGACTCGGGGAGCTGGCGTCGGCTGGGGAGCCAGCAGGAGACGAGGTGCTGGAGTCGGCCGGTACGCCGACAAGACTCGGGGAGCTGGCGTCGGCTGGGGAGTGTTTAGAGTATTGAGAGGTCCTGATAATTTATTCCGGTAAATTATTCTGACCTCCTAATTGACCTTTCCGAAGTTATTGAGTCTATGTAAGTTTGCGGCTTGGCTCAGATCCACCAACGTCAGCAAGATCTCACCTCTATTAACTTCCCGAAGAACCAAGGTTTCAATTAACTGCTGTTTCAATTCAGACAACTCTCTTTTAATCTGTTTAAGCGATCCCGAAGGATTTTGATATCAGTAAATGGAGTGTGCTCCTACCTAAGTGTGTGTGGCAGGGTGCAATCTTACCTTTGAGTCAGGAGAGGAGGGCACAGGTGTCTTTTAAAGGATCCCAATCCAACAGGTGGGATTCAGTTTATTTGAAGAAAAATAGGTCCAAACTAATACAGGGTTTTTACCTTCTCTCTTTACAACATTATAATCATCCTAACAAAAAAACCGTGCTGTGATCATGTTCAAATGAAACTTTAATTCACAGTCTTACATTTATTACCAAAATGTTTTAATTTCAACTGCCCATTTCAGTTGTGACATTTTAAAATTCTCCCGATAGAATTTAGAGGTATTTCCTCGTAAAAAGACCGGTGACAATAAAAAGCGCATTCAACTTTTCATTCACCCATTTATTCACATCAGTTTCATACACTTTTTCCGACACAGACGGCGGATTAACACTCAAAAACCCATTCCTGTCCGCAAAATTCGAAGGAAGGTCCTTACAGGTCGCGGTATTTATAATTTCCAAACACTTTTTCCGACACAGACGGCGGATTAACCTTTCAAAAACACATTCCTATCCGCAAAATTCGGGGGACCAGATGTTTTCCCCCACAGGTCGCGGTATTTATAAAGGTTCACACACTTTCTCTCATCAAATCATTCCACTCAGCCAACAACCAATAAATTCGAGAGATATTTACCCCGTCTAGAAGGACCTTACCGAGAGCTATTAACCCAGCTCTGAAGCACACAGCCTACCCGGAGAGAGTCTACCAGGGGTCACCCCCCCTCTCTCGCGCTCTCTCAAAAAACCAGTCTCTTTATGCTAAAAAAACTGGATCCTAAACCCAAAAAAACAAACTCCTCCTCTTACACCCAATTCAGTTGAAAACCGCGCATGCGCATAATGTACAAGGCTGAACATGTCCCAACATGTTCCACAGCTGTTATGGGATAAGACACCCTTTCATATGAGGTAAAAAGGACATGAACTCTCTTTGGCCTCTTAATGTTTCTCCCCTTAGTGTGAAGCCCCCCCCCCCCCCCCCCTCTCTCTGGACTGCTGCCAGAGGAGAGGAAGAAAACTCAACCTAAACAACCCACTTGGATTTGTTTATACTGTAACTATAGAAAACCTAAAATATGAAGCATTTTCATTGTGGGTTATACAAGAATATAATTGATTATATTTGATTATAACTAACTTTCGTTTTTAAGTATTAAACATACTATGAAAACTCACAACACCCTCTTTTCAAAACGCAAAGTTCTCAAATAGCAACAGAAAAAATTGTAAGCATAGATACATATTCAAAAACCGTCAAGAAGCATTCTCATTATGGGTTTATACAAGAATATGATTGATCATGTATGATTTATAATTAACTTTCGTTTTTTAAGTATTCACTTCATACCATGATCTCAATTAACTTTCGTTTTAAGTATTCACTTCATATGAAGATCTCAACACCCTCTTTTCAAACGCAAAGTTATCAAATAGCAACAGATAAAATCGTAAAAACACATACATATTACATCCGTAAAACTCCACGCATCAATATCATGAAAAGTTCTTCAGTATGTGTAATCAGGACGACCCTTTGATGAACCTGGTGTGAAAAAACACCGAAAACATAGTACCGTACAGGAATGTCCTTGGGCGAGGGGCCCATCTGTTGTAGACTCCTAAATCCATGTTGCTATCTGATGTAAATCCTTGACCCTGACCATGGAGGGGTTGCAGTTTTTCGCTGGACGACATCTCCAAACGAAAACCAGATAACTCGGTCGACAGTTGTTATGGATTTTTTAGACCTCGTAAATAATCGCTCATGACTTTGTGACAAGGTCAATGAGTCCCCACACAATGATAGCACAAACGAGGAACCAGAGGCATATGAAACAGCTTAGCTGGCACTGGCTCATGACATCCTGTGTGTGCAGTGTGAGATTAGGTGTATGTGGTGCCAGTGTGGTGCTGGTGGTACTTGTTGTCGTCTTTCGTTGGTGACTAGGACACATCACTTGTTGTCGTCTGTTTCTACCGTCTCTCCTGGCCTGTGACTACGACCTTGCAGTGGCTGGCGTGGACCCACGTGGCTCTCTCGGTGACCTTGACCGCTGTCTGGGTGATGAGGAGCACCTGGTAGGGACCTTGCCAACGGTTGGATTTCCAGCTCTTTCTCCGGAAGTCCTTGACCAGCACGAAGTCACCGGGTTGGAGATGGTGAAGTGGACCAGTGGCAGGGGGTAGGTAGGGTTGCTGCTACCTGGCGTCTGATATCTGACCATGCAGTTATCAGGTAGTCGTCATCCTTTTCTGGGAAATCCACTGCGATCTGAGTGGCTCAGCGGGTAGAGATGCAGCCTGTCCCACAGAGCTGGAAGAATCATCCTCCTTCTCTGGCGGGGTCATAGGTGACTCAGCCGCTGATCCATTAATAATTGTTTCAATTGAAACAATTTCCCCCAGGAATCCTTCCAAGGGGTCTGGTACTCCATGTTCCTCTGGAATGTCTATTGACAGCAAGGACATCTTTTTGGCTTGGGCACCCGGGGAGACCTCTGAATCAGATCACTTTTTTCTCTTACGAGTCTCCTCCTTTTCACCGCTTGCCCCTTCCGGTCCTTCTGCACAGGTTTCCTGGGTCCAGGAGTCTACTTGGCCTCACTTGAGGCACTGTGACTGAAGTTTCCCCGCTAGGCAGGTTCAAATCCTCTTGGTAGATTGCTGAGGTATTAATCTCAACAATATAGCTAAAATCAAGTTTAAATCATTTCTCTGATTCATAAAAAGTTGTTTCAGTTAAAATAAAAACTTCCCCAAGGGTTTTCTCAAGAGGGTCGTGTATTCCATATTGCTCTGTAATTTCTATACACAGCAAGGTGATTGTTTCTCCTCTTACTCAGTTGGCCTCTAATGGCAGAAAGCACTGGGCCATAATTTACTCTTATCAGTTTAACGACCTGACAGCCCTACACCTTCATGCTGTGTGAGAACCAGCAAAAAAGAAGGAGAGATGTGCTCAAAAAATCAACTTTAAATGAATACTCTTTTTAGGGTGTAAGCGTATATCAATTAAAAATAACTGAAAAGAAAACTAATAGTGTAAAGTTAAAAAACAATGAGAAAAATAATATAAAGGTTATTTTCCATTTCCTCTTTGATACTGAGGTATTCTCCATCCAAGCTCTAATGATTCATATGCTTAATAGACAGAGTTTCGTCTTGCCATCTTTCTGCATAATTCACTATAGATTATAACAGTTCTACTGCTAAATCCTTTGTATTGGAGCTATTGCTTGTTACTCAGATTTAAATTCCCTCTTTTGCTCTATAAAATATCCCTTGGTACAGAATTCACCAAGACAAATTCTAACTTATTGCGAGAAGATCCCACAAAAAGCCATCCTCTCCTGTGGAAAAAAGCACATTATCTGCCACGTGTGTGTGCAAAACATGTCATGTGATGTGAGACTGATCGCATCAATAGTGGAATGGGTAGGCCGCAGTCATATTCCTATCTGGATTCTAAACTCAGTTGGCTTGGGTGAACCGGTCCTCTCCTCTGGAGTGAAACTACTTTCCCAGAAATTGACTTCACTGTATCCAAACCTTCTGATTTAGTTTTAAGCTAACCCTTCTCTGGACTTTGCCCCTTTCTGGTCACCCATACACGATTTCTGAATTTAAACGGAAAAGGTGTGATAGTTAGATATGACCTGACCTTTGCCCTAGGTAGCTTTTCCATACTTATAGAAATATATTCAGCCTTGTCAAATTGATTGGAATGTCCCAATTTGTTTTACAGTTTTTTATACTCCACTCTTTGGCTGCTCTAATGCCTGATACTTATATGGTAAAGACCAGATAGGTGTGATTCCCTTTATCCTGCAAGGGTGACAAAAACTTTCTCATTTTTAAAGTGAGTGACATTATTCATTCCTATTTCCTCAGTTTTTAGGAAAAATACTTATATGTTCCGCCATTTTAGCAGACACTGTGTTCCAGTTGCTCTGGTCAGAGGATAAACATGTTTATGACTCCCTCCATTTATCAAAGGTCACAAGGAAATACTTATTCCCACTGGGAGTGCGGGTCAGAAAAAGACCTGCTTATGTCAGCACTAAAAATGGTTAGTGGTCCTTCCTCTATTATTTTAAGATGCTCAGGATGAACTTTCTTAAACCCATCCACCTCTACACATTGAAGACATGTTGACCATGTGTGTTGTAGGTGCAATCGCAGTTTTGGTAAGAGGATTTTATTGTGGAGACAATATTTCCTCATCTGAAATAGGCCCACATGGCCTAAACTGCTGTGTAATTCACGCACAACCTAAGGAGCTTCTTCAGGTGGTACGTGAATGCTTCCACCCTTTTTCCATATTCTAGGGAATATGGCAGTCAGGTGGTTAACTCGTCCCGTGCTTTAAGCAAGGTAAAACTTCTCTATTACCCTGATAGTTAAATTTGATCTTATCTGTATGGCTACGGACATGATTCCATTCTACATGCCTGCCTTTAACTCTGCAATAAGACCCTCAATAGATGGGCAGGTGTCAGCGTTTCACCTTTCACATTTTTGAACTGCCTTTGTTTCCAATTATTAAGCTCTTCTTTACCCGCTTTTTAATAATAATCACTATCAGTAATAATACGGATGTGTGCTATTTTTCCTTTTTTAGCAAAAGGAAGTCCCTCAACAAATGGCCTTTTCCTCAGCAGGCTGTACCTGGTATTGCACCCTTTTTCTTGCAAAGTACTTCACCTGATTTAGTTTTCATTATAAAGGCCCAAGTGGCTGCTTGGTCACCTTTTCGCAAACTCCCCTCTGTAAACAGTGTTATCTGTGGAGTAGCGGTTTTCTGTAAGGGTTTCAATGTTTCCCTTTTTGGCTTACTTCCTGTGGTCCTCTGCACCCCACATCTGGATCAGACATTATCATCTTCTATTTTCTTCATCTACTCATCATTGTTTTTGCTCCCTAAACAGTTTGTTTAGTAGCTTCAGATATTTAAAAATAAAGAGTGTATATGCACATTTTGGTACCTTGAGACATTTCCCTCAGGGCTGGATACATTTGTAATGCAAGTGCAAGATGCTTCTCTTCAGGTGATAATTTTCCCTCTGTTCCTGATCAAGTCATGGACATGAATAACACAGATTTTCTATCACCCTGGTTCCTTATCTCCACATTGTTAGTTTCTGAGAATGGGTCTCAACATACTATTTTGGTTTATGATATTTGATATTATTGTTCTGGTGTTAAGATAATTTTTTGAATCTCCCTCTTTTCTTAACAACTGGAGCTATGTCTATTTTAGATCCGACTTGGTTAAGAGTTGATTTATTCATTGGTGAGAGGAACACTATTTCCCTTGTGCTGGGGTGGGGGTGGGTAGCCTGGGAGAGTTCCTTAAAATCTCCAGATCTTCCTCTGTGCTGAGGCCATAAAACTTTTAATGGTCTTTCGTGGTCTGCTCAAATTTTCTTCCCCTCCAGAGGTCACGCCTGTCTTTGACCCTGTGTGCTGCGTGTTTCTGCAGCACCTCGGGAGCAGAGAAAAGAGGAAACCTTTTTTCCAAAAGTGCATTCTCCTTCATGAGAAAAATAGCACCACATTTAACTCTCCATTGACTTGTCTTTAAAGCGTTCTTTAAGGCTTGAATTGAGTTTTCCGTTGTGTAACGGAAAATCCCATTCCCAAACAGGGGTCAAAAGTAAATAGTTTAGTTGATTTTGGTAAAGTATTTGAGCTTTAGCTTCGCAAAAACTTTCTCATATTAGTTTTGAAGATATTTTTGGGACTTGATATCTGCTGATAGTTCCCACATAGGTTTTTTCTTAAAAGTACATTCAAAACAACCGGTATTTGTTGGTCATCTGATCACCACATCGCCTTCTGACAGTTTAATAGTCCTTATCATATTATCACACTGTTATTGCATGCTAGGACCTATTCTCTTTGCCAGAGCTACTGCTATTTCTCCTGCATGTTTTAGCTTCCTATTAGCAGGGTTTATTAACATGGTTTGTTGATCCAGTTTAAGATTTTCAATATTTGACATTATTATTTTCCAACATTCCTTTTTCCTGAATATCATGTCTAACAATGTGGGTTTTTTTCTTTTTTCTTTCTAGGAGTAGTAGATGGGATACTCCTAAATGGCATTTTTTGAGCTTTTATCCCTGTATGGTGGAGATAGGGTCTCAAACATTATACCACCTGCTTGTTGCTCTCTGTCAAACGGTAGTCTGACAGGAAAGTATTTTGGTCGCGGTACGCCCGTGGGTCTGGGCTAAGCTGACCAGGGCGGGCAGAAGCTCCGGATTTTGCTTCTGTGTATCCCCCCTGTGTGGTTGGCTCCGAGTCATTAAAAACTGCGTTCTAACCTCGTCCGCCATTTATTTTTGTTTGTTTGTTTTAAAAAACAACACAAAAATGTATTTAAAGGGTTCAAGTTCACTCTTTTATACACATGCAAGTTCCTAGGCTTTACTCTCGACGGGTGTACAGTCCGACTATACCGTCACTTGGTTCTAAGTTCTCTTTCTGGATTCAGTTAGTACATGCGGGTACCTCAGCTAAGAGTTTTATTTACCGAGCTTCGAATTTTTTAAACAGCATAGGTACCTTTAGACCTATGTTTATCTTTATTAAATCTCCTATTAACTCTTCCCCACGTTATGTTTTAACGCAAAAGTTCAAACCGCAGCTCTTGGTCAAGTCCTACCTATAAGTTTCAAAGTAATTGGACAAGTACTGAGCAGTGCTCCTACGGCTGACTTCACTTTAGCCACCTAAACCTGTGTTAAAGGGACCACAGGCTTCTCAATTTGACTAGGGGAAAACGAACCTTCTTTAGCTTCTTTAATCAGACAGCTATATCCGATATAATATAACCCTCAGTCCGGTGCAATAGTATTAACTTAAATTACTACACTTTCAGGTTTAATTATATATATTCTAGGATTTGGGGTAGGTATTTTAACAAGACTTTCAGCCTGTATTTCGCTGATTTGTATTCATCGACTTTTTTCACTAGGTCGTTTTGGTTCTTGTATTTTGACTCTGTAAAAATATTACTTTTCACAGAGCCCCACGTTGGGCGCCATGTTTAGAGTATTGAGAGGTCCTGATAATTTATTCCGGTAAATTATTCTGACCTCCTAATTGACCTTTCCGAAGTTATTGAGTCTATGTAAGTTTGCGGCTTGGCTCAGATCCACCAACGTCAGCAAGATCTCACCTCTATTAACTTCCCGAAGAACCAAGGTTTCAATTAACTGCTGTTTCAATTCAGACAACTCTCTTTTAATCTGTTTAAGCGATCCCGAAGGATTTTGATATCAGTAAATGGAGTGTGCTCCTACCTAAGTGTGTGTGGCAGGGTGCAATCTTACCTTTGAGTCAGGAGAGGAGGGCACAGGTGTCTTTTAAAGGATCCCAATCCAACAGGTGGGATTCAGTTTATTTGAAGAAAAATAGGTCCAAACTAATACAGGGTTTTTACCTTCTCTCTTTACAACATTATAATCATCCTAACAAAAAAACCGTGCTGTGATCATGTTCAAATGAAACTTTAATTCACAGTCTTACATTTATTACCAAAATGTTTTAATTTCAACTGCCCATTTCAGTTGTGACATTTTAAAATTCTCCCGATAGAATTTAGAGGTATTTCCTCGTAAAAAGACCGGTGACAATAAAAAGCGCATTCAACTTTTCATTCACCCATTTATTCACATCAGTTTCATACACTTTTTCCGACACAGACGGCGGATTAACACTCAAAAACCCATTCCTGTCCGCAAAATTCGAAGGAAGGTCCTTACAGGTCGCGGTATTTATAATTTCCAAACACTTTTTCCGACACAGACGGCGGATTAACCTTTCAAAAACACATTCCTATCCGCAAAATTCGGGGGACCAGATGTTTTCCCCACAGGTCGCGGTATTTATAAAGGTTCACACACTTTCTCTCATCAAATCATTCCACTCAGCCAACAACCAATAAATTCGAGAGATATTTACCCCGTCTAGAAGGACCTTACCGAGAGCTATTAACCCAGCTCTGAAGCACACAGCCTACCCGGAGAGAGTCTACCAGGGGTCACCCCCCCCTCTCTCGCGCTCTCTCAAAAAACCAGTCTCTTTATGCTAAAAAAACTGGATCCTAAACCCAAAAAAACAAACTCCTCCTCTTACACCCAATTCAGTTGAAAACCGCGCATGCGCATAATGTACAAGGCTGAACATGTCCCAACATGTTCCACAGCTGTTATGGGATAAGACACCCTTTCATATGAGGTAAAAAGGACATGAACTCTCTTTGGCCTCTTAATGTTTCTCCCCTTAGTGTGAAGCCCCCCCCCCCCCCCCTCTCTCTGGACTGCTGCCAGAGGAGAGGAAGAAAACTCAACCTAAACAACCCACTTGGTTTTGTTTATACTGTAACTATAGAAAACCTAAAATATGAAGCATTTTCATTGTGGGTTATACAAGAATATAATTGATTATATTTGATTATAACTAACTTTCGTTTTTAAGTATTAAACATACTATGAAAACTCACAACACCCTCTTTTCAAAACGCAAAGTTCTCAAATAGCAACAGAAAAAATTGTAAGCATAGATACATATTCAAAAACCGTCAAGAAGCATTCTCATTATGGGTTTATACAAGAATATGATTGATCATGTATGATTTATAATTAACTTTCGTTTTTTAAGTATTCACTTCATACCATGATCTCAATTAACTTTCGTTTTAAGTATTCACTTCATATGAAGATCTCAACAGGAGCCAGCAGAAGACGAGGTGCTGGAGTCGGCCGGTACACCGACAAGACTCGGGGAGCTGGCGTCGGCTGGGGAGGTTCTGGAGCCGGAAACATGGCTGTAAGGTCCGGTTCTGGAGCCGGAAACATGGCTGAATGGGCCGGCTCTGGAGCCGGAATCATGGCTGTAAGGTCCGGTTCTGGAGCCGGAAACATGGCTGTAATGTCCGGTTCTGGAGCCGGAAACATGGCTGTAAGGTCCGGTTCTGGAGCCGGAAACATGGCTGAATGGGCCGGCTCTGGAGCCGGAATCATGGCTGTAAGGTCCTGTTCTGGAGCCGGAAACATGGCTGAATGGGCCGGCTCTGGAGCCCGAATCATGGCTGTAAGGTCCGGTTCTGGAGCCGGAAACATGGCTGTAAGGTCCGGTTCTGAAGCCGGAAACATGGCTGTAAGGTCCGGTTCTGGAGCCGGAAACATGGCTGCAAGGTCCGGTTCTGGAGCCGGAAACATGGCTGTAAGATCCGGAGGTGAAGCCTGGATCATTGCTGTGTGGGCCGGTCTTGGAGCCGGAAAAATGGCTGTGTGGTCCGGTTCTGTAGCCGGAACCATTGCTGCTGGGCCCGGTACTGGGGCCGGAAGCATGGTTACTGGGGCCGGAACCATGGCCGCTGGGGCCAGAACCGGGACCGGAATCATGGCTCTTGGGGCTCGGGCTGCTAGCCTGGACTTGCGACTCCTTCTCTTAGAAGCCGCCTGAAGGCTCCGTGGACCTCCAAAAGCCAGACGAGTTCCAGAAAACGACTCCTGGACAGGAGCAGGAACTGGAGCAGAAGCACTGGTTGACTCCAGACGGAACACACCGAGACGTTTGTAGTCAGCAGGCTGGAAATCACACACCCAGACGAAGTTCAAAATCCAGCCAGGTAAGAATTTCACCCAGTCTGGTTTCTCCATAGCCAACCGGTGCGCCTCTACCAGAGCGGCCTCCTTCTGCAGAACACTGGACGCTCCCTTCCACCAATCATAGCAGCAAGCCAAATAAAAGGAAAAATGTTGTAGTTCCACCTCAAAAGGATCATCTGCTGGGTCCATTTCTGGTCGGTTCGTAATGTTACGGTTTGTGCAGAAAGCAGGACCCAAATGCGGATTAAAGTGTCAAAAACTCCTTTATTTCAAGGCAAAACGATAAACGAAGACAGAACAGAACACTCACCGACGACCAAGTCATACCTTTTTTTTTATTATTAGAAAAATCATCATTTTACATTTTATTGCGATACCTTGTCTTACATACCGTAACTGTGGCCAAACATTTTAAAACATAACCATGCAACACATTACAAAATAAGAGAAACAAGCAAAATGCAATAGCCCGGGATAGACTACCAAAAACCCCATTGAACTCCATTTTGATAGTTCAATCACAGTAAATAATGATACCAAACCCCAATATGAGAAACACCTTTTTTTTAAAAATGTTTTTTAATTAAAACACACCAAAAGCCGAAAAAAACCCAGACACAATTAATTAATTATAATAAGGTAATCATTTTGCATAAACCACACTTTATGTTTATCAAGCCACTCCACACCATACTCCCACCGCACATGCTAGCCAACCCCATCATACTCAAACACCAGGCTGTCATCGTCCTTCACACCCACCAGAGCGCACCCTTCCACAAAGCTCTCCAGAAAAATGTCTTTCTCCAGGTATGCGTATGCCATGTGAATGTTTTTGCTTAAAATCCGTTTGAAAACATCCCATACATCTAATGTTCTGCTCTCATAATGGACTACGTCCCTCCTGATCTTCAAAGCATACCGGGCATGGCTCAGCACATAATTGCAGAGATTCACATTGAGCCCTTTCATTTTCTCATGCACCCCAAACAGCCACAACTCCTTCCATACCATCGGTTTTATTATCCTCCCGGCCCAACATTTATCAATTAGCTCCTTCAGTCTTTCAAAGTACACTCCCAGCTTGCTACATTCAAAAAATTCATGCATACACGTTTCAACCTTTGTCTTACACACATCACATTCCCTCTTCACTGTTACATCAAACTGGCTTATGATCAAGTTGTTGTACACCCTATTGTGACGCAAAAAAAATCGAAATGTTCACACTCAATGCTATTCCACTTCACCCTTAAATTTCCCCATATCTTCCGCACATCAAACTTCTCAAGAACCTTTTCCCACACACGCTCAGAAGCAGGCCGTCTTATTTGATTTCCCCTCAGTATTTTGTAAACCGTCTTAGTTTTTATCTTTTCTATTTTCACACACACATCTCCCTCCCCCACGTACATTCCTGCCACACTCTCTCCACCTCTTACAGCTTCGCTCTCAATCATTTCCTTCCACCCACCAGGCATTCCCTTTTTCACCCTGTTCATGACCCCTTCCGCTGTTTTCAAAGTCATTCTCCGCCCCTCTACCCCTCACCTCATCCACTATCACCTGTGCCCCCATAAACCCTGGTACATACTCATAAAACAAATCCCTGATGTGTCTGAAACCCGCCCCCCACATTTGGAGATCGAATACAGGGCACTTCTCCACAGCGACCATATGGTTCAGGAATACAGGCTGATTCCACACTTGTTCAACATTCACACACTCATGCTTCACCCCTTTTAAAAACTCCCCCCATGCCAATAGAGCCTCTCTGTGGTACTCCGAAACACTGCTAAGCATTTCTTTTTTTAAAGACATGAATAAAGCGCTGTCACCACAGCCTCCACACTTATTGATTGCTTCTTTTAAAAATACTTTCCAAGCATGATCTTTTTTATCCTCTTTGTCGTTGATATATTTAAGTATCATTTTGACCCTTAATGCCTTCTTTTTCCTTTCCAAGTTGATCAGCTTCATCCCTCCATCCTTATGCTCATTCTCCATTACCTCTCTCGCAATTCTAACGCCCCTCCCACCCCACAAAAACCCATTTATTGCCGTGTCGATTTCCTTACGAACCCTCTCCGGCATTTCCATGACAGTCATGATATAGACTAATTTGCTCCCTATAAGCCCATTTATAACAACTACCTTTCCTCTTAACTTCAAACATCTCAGCTTCCAAAACCTGAGCGTCCTCTTTATGCTGTTAATGATTCCCTCATATTGCATATCCCTCCCCTCCATTTCCTTTATTCCCAAATTGACACCCAGCACCTTAAAATAATCTTTCCTTTCCCTGAGCTCTATTCCTGTCCTATCCACTTCATCCTTACCTATATACATTACTTCTGATTTGTCCGTGTTTATCTTTGCCCCTGACGCCCTGCCATACTGCTCTACTACTTCTAACACTTCCCTCACACTATCCCCATCACTTACCGTAACCGTGGTATCATCTGCATACTGGTACAGGAGACTGACCTGTCCCCCCGGTATCTCCACCCTCCTAATGTTCTGGTTCTGAATTAGCATTGTGGCTAATGGTTCAGCTGACAAGGCATACAGCATGGAGGAGAGAGGACATCCCTGCCTGACCGACCTCCCTAACCTAAACACGTTGGTTATGATCCCATTTATCTTGACACAGCTAACCGCCCGACTGTATAATCTTTTGATCCAGCCCACCATCTTCACTCCAAATCCCGCTTTCTCTAACACTCTATATAAATACTCGTGATTGACACGATCAAACGCTTTGTTCAAATCAAGGCTCATTACTATGCCCCCCTTCCCCCCCTTCATGTGTTTTATGACGTCTCTGATGCTGCTTGTCGTATCACTTATATCCCTTCCCGGTACACTATACGCCTGATTCCCACCCACCACTGTTTTGATAACCCTCTTGATTCTATTCCCCAGTACCCTGGCCAGAATTTTGTAGTCATTGTTAAGCATGCTCAACGGCCTATAGTTCTCTAATCTGTCCCTATCCCCTTTTTTGAAGATCATGCTTATAACCCCCATTGCCATGCTGGTCGGCAAGTCATCCTTCTCCTCAATGTGTTTGAACACCCTGTGCAACACCGGTATTAGTAGTTCCCTAAATGTAATATAAAATTCTGCTGTTAACCCATCTAACCCCGGACTCTTATTTCTACCCAACCCTACTATTGCTAGATCTATTTCTCCTTTGCCAATCCCTCCCTCACAAATCTCTCTTTCACTCTCATTTAAAGCTTTGTCCATTGTGTCTATCGCCGTCTCTACACTCTCCCTATCGATCTCTTCTGCCCTAAACAACTCCCCGTAAAACTCCTCTACTCTCTCTGCTATCCCTACTAAATCTCTTATTTTCCTACCATCCTTTCCCTCAACCTGTTTTAAATAATTCCTTTCCTGCTTACTTTTTTCCAGCCCTAGAAAAAAAGCTAGTGCATTTTTCCCCCTCCAGTGCATATTTGGCCCTGCTCCTTACTGCCGCCCCCTTGCATTTGTCCTTCTCTATACCCTCCAGCTCATCTTTGAGCCTTGTATATTCTCCTAAATCCCTCCCCGTCTCTCTATCTATTTTCTCCGCCTCTTTAACAAACTCTCTCTTCACCCTTTCCTCCCTTCTTCTAACAAGCATATTTTTTTCCTTACTGTGTTTTATGCTTATTTGTTTGATCTAATTTTTTAGTTCCTCCCACCCAGTTAATATATTACTGCTCCTTGCACCTCCCTCCCTTATACACTCTCTCACCCTCTCCTTGTACACCTCATCATTCAGCAGTTTGGCATTCAGGCACCACACACCTCTCATTCATTCTCAGTCCCATCCTGAGACTAAGAACCATATGATCGCTCAGCGCAGTGGCCCTGTATTCGATGCTCCCTATCTTCCCAGCTACAGCTTCTGAGCACAGAGCGAAGTCAATCCTACTCTGTGTGAGCTTGCCCTTCTCCACTTGTCTCCTAGAGAATTCCCTCGCACCCACATTCCTTTCTCTCCACACATCAATCAACCCGTTTGCTTCCATTATGCTTTTGAGCGCCCCTCTAGAGGAGTCTCTCCCAAAGCGAGCACTCGCTGTTGCATCCAACCTCCCACACCATACATTGAAGTCCCCAACAATCATGCAGTTCCCCCCACATTTGCCCCCCAGCCCCTCAAAGAAAATCCTTCTCTCCTTTTGCCTATTAGGTGCATATACATTTATCAATTTGAACTTTTCCCCCATGTATTCATACTCTACTCCAATCATTCTCCCTTCACCATCATCCTCAACCTTCCTTGCATTCTTCACCTCCCCTGAGTTTATGAGTATCGCCACCCCCCTAGCATGTACACTCCCATTATTTGTAAACACTTCACCCATCCACTCCTTTTTTACCTCCTCCACACACCCTCCATCCTAATGTGTTTCCTGCAGACATATTATACTTGCCCCACATAGAATTATCGCCCGTTCTCTTCTAATCCTATTTCTGAGGCCATTGCCATTAAAGGAGGAGATGGCTGCCATCAAAAGGAATGCTGTTATAATAAGCGTCCTTAACATTGTTACCTTAAGCTGTTCCCTTTCCCGAGCTCTAGGGGGGGGGGGGCTTTATAACAAAAAAAACCACAACCGTTCACCAAACCAACGAATATGTAGGCTCCGTGAAGAAAAAAAACCTCACACACTCTTTGAATCGTACTCTGTACACCACTTCTCCGTTCTCTGCCACTCGTCAGCCGTTGGATCTGAAGAAACTGGTCATTACACAAGACGAACCGACAAAGACAGACGGAAAAACCAGAACTTAAATACACCCAGGACTAATCAAACAAACACGAGACAGGTGAGGAGGTAGGAGAAAACACAGAGGCACCAGGTGAACACAATCGGGTAATCAGGGAGGGAAAACAGACAGAAAGCAACAGGCAGGAAACGGGGGTGAACAATTTACAAAATAAAACAGGAAACCCAAAGATAGAAAAAGACAAGACAAAACAACAACACAGACAGATCGTGACACAAACCACATGATCTTGGTTTTAGTGGTGTTCAGGACCAGGCCAAGGGCAGAGAGATGGGACTGGATTCTCTGAAAACTATCCTGAAGAGTTTTCAGGACAGTATCTGGGGAAGGGCCAGCAGTGTACAGAATCGTGTCATCGGCATATAGGTGGATAGAGGAGTTGCCCACTGATTTCTCCATGTCATTTATATATATTGAGAATAGGATGGGTGCTATGATAGAGCCTTGTGGTACTCCCTTAGAGATGGATAGGGGCTGTGTCATCAGATTTTCAGAGTTAACACACTGGAAGTGCATGGACAGGTAGTTTTCAAACCAGGCTATCGATTGGTTAGTGACACCAATGCATCTAAGCTTTCCCAGAAGCAGTTGGTGATCTACAGTGTCGAAGGCTTTGGCAAGATCGATGAAAATGGCAGCACAGTATTGTCTGGAGTCAAGGGCATTGATGATATCATTTAGGACTTTGAGAGTCGCCGTCTCACACCCATGACCTGCACGGAACCCAGACTGCATGTCAGATAGTAAGTCTTCAGAAACCATGGTAGCTGTTTGCAAACTAACTTTTCGAACACTTTGGCTATACAGGGTAGAATGGATATTGGACGATAGCAGTTGGGGTCAGCATGGTTTCCCCCTTTAAACAAAGGTTGCACTGAGGCTGCCTTCCAGGCCGAAGGTATCACTGCTGTCTGTATCGACAGATTACAAAGGTGGGAGATAGCTTCTGCAATAATCGGGGCTGCAACTTTCAAAAAGAAGGGGTCTAGCCCATCGAGATCTGCAGGTTTGTTGGGGTCAAGTTTGCTAAGGACCTCCAGCACATCGTTCTCACTAACTTCCTGTAGGCAGAAGCTGTGATATGGGGCTGCGCTAGAGGGGCTGGGTGGTGGAGTGTTGGTGGGGGGCTTAGGAGGCGCTATAGAGTCAAATAGGTTCCCACATTTAACAAAGTGCTGGTTAAAGAGCTCTGGTATGCGTTCATTACCGGTGACTACTGTGTCCTCAATAACGAGGGAGTTAGGGAGATGAGAGGATGGGGGTTTATTCTTCATCTATTTCACTGTTTTCCAGAATGTCCTTGGATTGGATCCACAGAGGTTGAATTGATTATAATAATAATAATAATAGATTTAATTTGTAACTATCAAGCACATGGAGGGCAGCTGTTAGGAGAAAGGGAGAAAATAACGTCAGGTTGACGGAGCGCAGCCTGGACCTTCAGTGGCGACCTAGTGTGTGTG
Organism: Gymnodraco acuticeps; assembly: GCF_902827175.1. NCBI lineage: Eukaryota > Metazoa > Chordata > Actinopteri > Perciformes > Bathydraconidae > Gymnodraco > Gymnodraco acuticeps. Next base: position 5,002 of record NW_022991968.1, on the reverse strand, counting down.
AGCTTTGTGCGGCTCTGAACAACAGTAAGTTAATGTTACTCGCATGGGACTGGACAGTATTAAGCCTTTCACGACATATTAGTTGTTTTGGAGTTAGCTAACTCCGGTTATTATCGACAAGTTGAGCTAAGCTAACAAAGCTAATGTTAGCACTACGTAGCTGTACTTCTCTCCATCTGAAATGTTATGTTTGACCCTGTTGGCAATGTCTAATGTTTAGATGGCATATTAATCTTTTTTAATGTTAGTTAAAGGAATTATCTGTGCAGTATATTTCCTTTGTATGTGGAAGGGTTATATTACAACCTAACTGTTGCGCAGTCAGTTAGCCTGGTAGAATATGTTATTTAGTACTATTAATGCGAAAGTTATGCATATTTTCACTGTATAATATATTGGAATAATAGATTATAATTATACCTTTGTATTTCTCTCTTATAGACCACACACATATACATACACTACACCTGCTCCAAGGCTGTAATACTGTGACTGTTGTGTTGATATCTTCAGTAAAAGGAATTAACCGCTACCAAGACTCCTCTGTTCTTACCGACACCCCAAGGCGTTCGTCAATCCGAGTGGAACTTTCATTACACAGTCCTTATCTAATTCCCTACTTTTCACTCTATGAGGGGCCATTAGGGACATTATTCAGAAATACCGTTCACAAACACTTGTGAAACGCTCTCACACACACATGTGAAACGCTCTCACACACACATGTGAAACGCTCTCACACACACATGTGAAACGCTGAGTTCAATATTGAATTAATTTGCTTTTCAGTTAAAAAAGGAAGGCCTTCCTGTCACATGAAGGAAAATCAGGACATTCTGATATAGAGCTTCAAAATAAAAGACCTTTGAAATCTCTATGATATATGAACAACCAAAACTCTCAAGTATCAAATACTTATTTCACTCCAGGGTGAATGATGCTTTTATACTGGAGGGTGTTTGTTTTATTCTTATCTAAAAACAGAGGGATGACAGCTCATATAATAGAGATTTCAAAGGTCTTTTATTTTGAAACTCTACACCAGAATGTCCTGATTTTCTCTGAGTGGGGTGTCCTGCTATCACCCTGAAGTGAAATAAGTCTTTGATGATTGACAGTTTTGTATTTACTCTTATCTAAAAACAGAAGAATCATATGAGATTTCAAAAGTATTTTATTTTTAAACTCCTGAAGTTTTACATTCACTCAGTTATAATGTGGTAGTTATACGTAGTTTGTTTTAAATTATTATTGATCACATTATAGAGTGCATATTTCTTAATTTAATCTCCAGTATATATGAATATGTTTGTTATATTTGTTATTGACCGAGTAAGCACTTTTATTTTGAAGGCAGTTTTTCCAGGCCTCTACCGTAATGCATAGGATATTCGCGCACCGCAATATAACGTGCGGTCGGCTGGCTTGACGGCAGTAGAATAAAAGTGTATTTATTCGATTAAGAAATGCTTTGATTCTTCAATATGGAAGAAAAAACTCAACGCAGTTAACACAATAAGATGTCATACATCGGAAATGACTAACATTTGTCATCTTTCCTCTTTGTCTCTTATCTATAATTATCCATTATAAAGCGTTTGTGCTTTTTTAATCTTTATTTATTTTGTCCCCTCAACACCACTAAATCAATTGCAGAGCAAAGCAGTGTTGTGCTTGATATCGGGGTGCACAGTCTCTCCATACAAGGGGAGCTGTAGTGGTCCGTTTCCCGCCGTGGGACAAAGAGGGACGATAGCTGACCGTCCAGGGCGTTCCCACTTGCAGCTCCAACAGTCGTTTGCGGCCCGGTTGAGGCCACGTTCGATAGCGTTCTAATAGTCTCAGCTGAGGCCAGAATACTACTTAGCAACGCTGCTGCATCAGTTAAGCTTTGTGCAGGCTGCTGAGCAGACATGATGACAAATATTATTTTCGCTTTTTTGAAATTCACGGTTCTTCGCTGTTTTTTTAAAACCACTTCATGTTCAACTGAGATGCCTTCCGTTTAAACTGAAATCTCTCTCACACAACATACTGAAATCCCTCTCACACAACATACTGAAATCCCTCTCGCACAACATACTGAAATCTCTCTCACAACATACTGAAATCTCTCTCTCACAACATACTGAAATCCCTCTCGCACAACATACTGAAATCCCTCTCTCACAACATACTGAAATCTCTCTCACACACACCTGAAATCGTGTGAGTGCGTTTCACATGTGTATTAGAGCATTTCATATCTGTGTGTGAGTGCATTTCACGTGTATATATATGAACCAGTTTCATATGTGTGTGTGTGTGAACGGTAGTTCTAAATAATGTACCGTACGGCCCCTCATAACTCTCACTGGTTCAGAACCTTTTTCCTTAAGTGAGACTATTTTCTTTTCTGACTGTATGGGTGTTATGACCGGCTCGTAGGCCACAACGGAAAGATAACCAAACGTACACGAGTTTTCAAAAACCACGGCACATTTATTGCGGCTGTTAAATATAATGCACAAAATAGATGGACGAGGGGAGAGGATCGCCGTGTTACTCCTCATGCGGCCGGCTTGGAGAGAGTCAGAGGCCCCCTTGAATCCGGGCAGCTGGGCTTAATAGCACCTCGGCGCCGGCCAGGTGTCCGCGATCGCGCTGATTGGCCTCTTCAGCTCCACCCCACCGTAAGACCTGTAACACACCTTGCACACAGGCTCTGGGGCCGTCACAATGGGTATTTTACTTTATATTAAATACATAATAAGAGTGCAGACCATCTAATACACTTCACTCTGAATCCAGAACAATACAACTGCAGGAGTTTGGATACAGCGAGATGTGTGCATGCATTTGGAGCCGATTTGGGCAGAATCCAGCAGAGTGGATCGTGCTGTTCATCCTATGTGATCTATATGTAAAGAAAACAGTCTAAATATTTAAGATAAAGCTGTGAAACAATCTCAATAATTGGCAGCAAACATTTAAGGTTTTTTTAATGCATAAAAGGATACATGTTGAGATAGGAAGATCTAATATCTTAAGAGAAGAGCTTGAATATTAAAAAAATTAAAAATACAAACTATTTTGGCTCCTTCCTGTCTGGGTCTTTCTTGGCTTTGCTATCTTCTAGCTCTATTCAGGTTTTTGGAGTTTTTTTCTAGCTCTATCCCTGATCATTTTCAGAGCCTGAAGGCTCTATGCGGACTATCTTCTGGTTCTCCTCTGGATCCATCCACTATCTCTTGTCTCTGTCCAGTCAATTACTCTTGTGTTACTGGAGCAGGTAAAGCATACAACAGATACTTTCAGCATTATCGGAGCACGCAGTGGAAGCTTGGATGAAACACAGCGGACTTCTAAACAATGAACACCGGCAACTTGGAAGAAATAAAGTTGGGTTTTATGCGTTCTAATATTGCAATGCAAACCCATGATGTAATGACAGTAATTCAGAATAATTGAGTCATTGAATGCTCATTTCAGTCGATTTAATCAAACAAACACAAACATATTGGACATGGCCTCAAGACTGTAACCTCTTCACATTCTGTTGAAATAGTCAATTACTAGCCTTATCTCACACATTGCTGTTTTGAATCTCTAATATGTGGATGACAGTTGAACTGCATGATGTAACATTTATAATTATAATATTTAGACAACAAAAACAGAGTGAAGCTCTCATTTGATCAACAATCTTTGAGTACAGACACCGTCCTGCAGACAGCACACAGCCCAACAGCACGTTGTTTGTCTAGCATCACTTTACAAAACGTTTGCATTAAGACACTAAGACTAGCTGGTCCCTTGTAAAGGTGAGTCCACCTTAAATGAGCAGTGGGTGATCAGCAGGTGAAAGGCAGGACACGGGAACTTGGTCCTGAGGAGATGTAACGATTATTGAACAAGAAATAGTCTCAAGGGGTCGAAGAAATGAACATTTGTGATTATTAGCGAATCGGTTGCAGGTGGGTGAAAACAGGCTTAGGGAGTAACGTATTACATGTAACGGCATTAGGATACAAAATAGACTAATGTATTCCCTTACCAACACACTTGGTCTTTTTAAACGATTACGCCATTTAAATATTTTGTCACAAACTTTGCAGATCTATTTTTCCTCTCCTGTGTGGATTCTCATGTGTTTCTTTAAACTTCCACTCCGTGAAAAAGATTTCTTACAGACCGAGCAGGTGAATGGTTTCTCTCCTGTGTGGATTCTCATGTGTGCCTTTAAATCTCCACTCTGTGAAAAAGATTTCTTACAGACTGAGCAGGTGAATGGTTTCTCTCCTGTGTGGACTCTCATGTGTGACTTTAAATGTCCACTCCGTGAAAAAGATTTCTTACAGACCGAGCAGGTGAATGGTTTCTCTCCTGTGTGGATTCTCATGTGTGACTTTAAATGTCCACTCCGTGAAAAAGATTTCTTACAGACTGAGCAGGTGAATGGTTTCTCTCCTGTGTGGACTCTCATGTGTGCCTTTAAATCTCCACTCTGTGAAAAGATTTCTTACAGACTGAGCAGGTGAATGGTTTCTCTCCTGTGTGGACTCTCATGTGTGCCTTTAAATCTCCACTCTGTGAAAAAGATTTCTTACAGACTGAGCAGGTGAATGGTTTCTCTCCTGTGTGGACTCTCATGTGTGCCTTTAAATCTCCATTCTGTGAAAAAGATTTCTTACAGACTGAGCATGTGAATAGTTTCTCTAATGTGTGGACTCTCATGTGTGACTTTAAATATCCACTCTGTGAAAAAGCTTTCTTACAGACTGAGCAGGTGAATGGTTTATCTCCTGTGTGGATTATCATGTGTCTCTTTAAACTTCCACTCCGTGAAAAATATTCTTACAGACTGAGCAGCTGAATGGTTTCTTTTCAGCACTACGTTGTGGATCAACTGACAAGATTCATGTCTATTTTTCAGTGAGTTTGAGCCTGAGGCAGGTTCTCTGGTCTCTTTCCAATCAGCACTGTCTTCAGTGTCAGGTTCAGAAGAGTCTTCAATGTCAGG